>NW_027664665.1:0-23225 GCF_963921795.1 Nannobrachium achirus
TGCGTGCGTACTCTGGTCCGACACACACGTGCAGTTAACACAAACGGGCGCAAATGTAATCCATTTTAGCAACATATTGTAATCACTCAGCAAGCACCCCTCCCACCCCCAGATATAGGTCTCACTCTCACTCTTCCTCTCTCTCTCTCTCTCTCTCTCTCTCTCTCTCTCTCTCTCTCTCTCTCTCTCTCTCTCTCTCTCTCTCTCTCCGTACAGTACACAAACATTTGGGCAGGGGGACTGGGCGGGAGAGGGAGTCATTTGTCTCAATCTGCAGTGATGATAGTTTATCACAGACTGCAGTTGTGGAGCTACGGGATGGGGGTGGGGGGGGGGTGAGGGGGGTGTAATCACATCATGGAGCTCACAGCACCGTCCCACACTGTGGGAGCCTGTAGTGCAGGGGTCTTCAACAGGGGGTCCGGGACCCCCAGGGGGTCCTCAGAGTTACTACAGGGGGGCCTCCAAATCTTTGTTTTCTCCTTTTTTATATTAGCCAAAAATAGCAGACCTACAAGCTCACAACGCCTCGCAGTGAGCTTGTAGATCAGCTATTTTCGGCAAGATGGTTTGGTGTAGAGGGGAAAAAAGTACAGAGTGAGAGGTCAAGTTTATTAAGTATTGACGGTTCAAGTGGTTAAACATCTGAAAACACAAATTGACATGAATCCAAAATACACTGACGATTGTGCTGTCAAACGATGAAACTATATGGAATCTATGAAAAGGTTGTGGGGGTCCCTGCTTCATCTCTCTCTCTCAACTAAGGGGTCCTTGCCCTGAAAACGACCCCTGATGTAGTGTATAGCAGCCTATGGGAGCCGGGGCTCTTAATTTCATGGACCCAGGACCCCGTATAGCGCATGATTGTGAACCTGCACATTTGGACGCTCTGTCGCTCTCCGAGTTGAGACCGTCCAAATGGAACCAAGTGGACCCTTACAGGTCCATTTGGTTCCATTTGTACGCTTGAATTAGCGCTGCGCGACAGCTTAGCTAACAACACTGTAGAACTCAAGACCCTGGTGCAATAAGATAGGCAGCGATGCAATGGTCCGGTCATGTGGGTATAGTCGCCGCCCCATATCTTTTTTTGACCTGTTTCACGCCTCTCACGCGCACGCAAATGCACGAATGTGCACGCAAGAATGCCTTCCACTATCTCTGTGAGCCAAGTACCTTGGGCTGGCTAAAGTGGTGAAATCTCGCTATTTCTACGTGTCATTACTTAGACTACGGCAAGTTAGGCACGTTAGCATTTCTCCAGGTTAACATTCACCCTTGTCGAAATACTGGGACATAGAACAAAATGTTATGTCAAAATATTGACACGCTCCTGGCCGATGTGGCCTCCATATATGGGCATTCCCGTATGAAATCCTGTTAGATATGAGCTTAATATTGATGACATCAGAGATCTCCATATATGGGCATGAAAAGGTTAAAGCATAAAATAATTAAGGCCCCTCCACCTTTGGCCCTAGTAACTCAGTCCCGCTTCCCCCCCCCCCCCCCCCCCCCTTGTGACACCCCTGCTAATATTCGGTTAGTGTGGTTCCCCTGACATCACAGTGATGTCAAAGCATGATGTCAGAGCAGCAAACCCATAGAACGTTAAAAAGTGTACACGGACAGGTCCGGAGACATGATGTGCCGATTCTCATACTAAACTGCGACCTTCGGTCGCAATGAGCGTAGTGTACCCCCAAACATTGAATCACCAATGCAACAATGAAGATGGGAGATTCAGACTCCCCAGTTGGTGTTGGCTAGACCGCACTCTTGCATTCGGGCACGTGCACACATAGACATGAAAGGGAGCTTGAGCCCCTGCCCTTTTAACTGTCTGTAAAAAGTGCCCTCTCCAGACCATGAATGCAATTTTTACTATGGTGAAAGAAATGGAAAAATCTCTTTCCATGCCATACTTGAAGGCAGCGTTCAAGAGAATTGCCTTGTCCAAACTCTCCTGAACTAAAATACAACATCTTATGTTAAAAGAATTGCTCTCACTGTGTAGAAATCCATGCTGTACACCACCTCTCCAGTATTGCCTTTTTGCTTAGTTCAGTGTGGTATCAAGTACCGATAAATAGCCGACCTCCAAGCTCACAACGCGTCGCAGCACTACGCGTTGTGAGGCAGTTGTGGAGGTGCAACACATTGTGAGCTTGGAGGTCTGCTATTTTCAATATTTTCACCAAAAGGCCCTTTTGGAAAAGTCAGCCCCTGCCTCTCTAACATTCTCTGCACGTCCCTGCTTGCATTGCAACATCATCATCAGAATTAACACGATTTAGCCAAACCAACATTAAACAACTTAATATGCCTGTACACACTTAAAGCAGCATTATGTAACCTTAAATAAAATGATTGGTGGACGGTGCATTTTCTACCCAGGCCTTCAATAGATATCAATCCTCCCACAAGCTCAGCGGTTAGAATTGCGCACAAGTTCACGTGATTTTAGTGTTATTCGACATAACCAGGCAACACAACAGAAAACACCAATATCCCAACCAAGCTGATGAGATCGGAGACTGACTGAGTTACACATTGCTCGAGCGCACGCCGCACGCACCGTGACGCACGCACGCTCACAGCCACACGCTCACAGTCACAGCCACAGACACACGCGCGCGCGCACGCACGCACACGCACACGCACACGCACACGCACACGCACACACACACACACACACACACACAGTCACACACACTTGCAACTTAGCGCACAGTCCGACAGAGTCAACTTGCAACACAGGCACCAACAACAATATAGCCTATAAAACGATCAATCATCATAGCGAGTACAAAATAATAGCCTATAAAGATTGATTAAACTCACCATGGCTGGTTATGTGTCCATCAATGCCAAGCTTTTCTTTAAGTCCTACTCGAAAAAGGTTTCCCAAATCCACACCAAATCTGTTTATTCTCCTCCTTCAGCCATATTTTGTTATTTGTGCATTTATTTGTGAGTTAATTTAGCGAACTGAACTCATCATCATCAGCTCAGAGTAAACAGAAGAACATGAAAACAAAGGTTTGGTTTGGAGGACCAGTTAGAAGGCTCTGCTATCTGAAAGAATACGCCCAGCAAGGCAAACCCGAGATCTGATTGGTTGGAAGAAGCTGACAATTTAAATGTCAGCCCCATTCTCTTGTACTGCGGCTGGATTCAATGGACATTTTGAAGGCTCAGGGTGGAGATTTCTACCCGGAGACAACACAAAAAAAATCTGATAGGTTAAAAAAAAAAAAAAAAAAGAAAAAAAAAACGTCAGGTCGCAGTTACTATCAAAACCTCGCCCAGCTGTCCGTCAGTCAGTCAGTCAGTCAGTCCGTCCGTCTGTCACACGTCACACGTCACACTTTTGCCCTGCTCATATCTCCGCAACTGTTGCCCCGATCCATGCCAAATTTTGCATACACACTCCTTGGCTGCCAAACCACTAGGGTTACCACCATCAATTCTCACATGACCCTTTTCTAGCGCCACCATGAGGCCGATTCTTGCTAAACACATTTATGGACACTCCTAAAATTTTTGCCCTAAAATCACGCAAATCGGTACACAGTACCTCTACACTCATGTCATCAACATGGATCTGTCCCATTTAGCGCCACCTTCAGGCCGATTTTTTAAAACACATTTTTGGACACTGCTCCTACAGATTTTGCCCTAAAATCACACCAATCGGTACACAGTATGTCTACACTCATGTCATCAACATGGATATGTCCCGTTTAGCGCTACCTTCCGGCCGCATTTTTAAAACACATTTTTGGACACTGCTCCTACAGATTTTGCCCTAAAATCACACAAATCGCTACACAGTATGTCTACACTCATCTCATCAACTTGGATCTGTCCCATATAGCGCCACCATCAGGACAATTTTTTCAAACACATTTTTCGACACTGCTCCTACACATTTTGCCCTAAAATCACGCTGCGACCTGACGGTCGCCTATCTCCCGATTAGGGAGTCTTACTGGTACAATATAACTTATCTAATTGGGGTGGTTTTATTTTGTCTCCTTGCTCTTCTATTGAGACATTTCGATTGTGTCAAAGGTCACGTCTAACCCAGACACAAGATCTGACAAGAACTGTCAATTTATCCCCTGAGCAAGCAGTCTTGCGTAGCGTAACTATTCCACAATCTCCAAATTCTGCTGCATAGTCTGGAACTACACCTCCCGAAATCCGAGGCACGGAAGCTGCATGCATGGCATCTGTTCACGAAAATGTATTTAAAAAAAGAAATATATATACATTTCCATTTCTGCTAAGCAGCAAGCTGTATGTCGTCACTGTCGGGCAGAAACCTTGTATCTCCAAGTTTAACATTTGTACGTTCTTTCCCAGAGTAAAGCCCTGCGTCATCCGTCGCACAAAAGTAGTGAAAACAGCAGATCTACAAGCACACAAGGCCTCGCGGTGCGAGGCCTTGTGTGCTTGTAGATCGTCTGTTTTCACTTGTTTAAACCATTATTTAAAATGATAATGCAAAACGAACGGTTTTGGACTTACAAGGTTTTCACCCGACAACGACGATATGATTTATATTAGGACACATTCCATGCTCCGTGCTCCCAGACTGTATGACCGGAAGCGTTGGAACATTGTGGGAGGCGAACAGTCTGGCCACGAGAGAGCTCTATTAGCTCAATGGTAAAAAAATGACAGCACTTGGTCAGGAAACCGGGTTCGAATCCGCGATATATATATATATATATATATATATATATATATATATATATAGAAGTGTATTGAAGGACCACAGCAGCTTCACATGGTTTTGCAACTCAGAGTTTCATGCCATAGGACAATCATCAGGCAAAAAGCCTGCAACAACAAGAAAGGACATACATGAGATAATATGACATTTGTAAAAATACAGGCATATCTGCAAATCACAAAAAATCAATACATGAGTGTACATCAGGTTGATAGCAGGTATGGACTAGAGTAACTCAGACTACTATCCAGTAAACAGACCAGGGCTGAGGAAAGTCATAGTACATGCAAGTTCTATACTGTATGTGCAAACAAAAGTGCATAACTCACCAAATAAGTTGCAAGAAACAACCAGAATTACATTGCTGCCATGTATAGCTAATATCTGTGGTGCCTTGGGCATACAGGTGACAGAACTGAAGCAGCCTCACTAGCAGACTGACAGGTGGTCAAACAGCAATCAGGTCACACTGACACAGCCACATATATATATATATATATATATATATATATATATATATCGTCACTGTCGGGCAAAAACCTTGTATCTCCAAGTTTAAAATTTGTACATTTTATCGTGAAGTAAAGCACTGCTTCATCACACAAGGCCGTTGCACAAGAGTAGTGAAAACAGTCGATCAACAAGCACACACTTGTGTGCTTGTAGATCGGGCTGTTTTCACTAGTTTAAACCATTTTTAAAATGATAAATACAAAACAAACGGTTTGGGATGGGACATACAAGGTTTCCACCCGACAACGACGATATGCCTAAAATGTTCTTCTTCTTTTTTTCCCCACAGTTGTCATTTTATCACTTCTATTTCTACATTCACATTGCACATTCATTTGCTATTACTTTAGTACCAATTACTGTATTCACCATTTTAATGTCCCCCCCCCCCCTCCCCTCCCCTCCCCTCTCTCTCTCTCTCACAGGGACTCATCTACTTGTGGCAACAATAGATGGTCTTCTTTCTCACATTCATACACTGTAGTGTATAGTAATACTGTTGGTCGTCGCCATGGCAACCCGTTAGTCAGACGATCTCATTACTGGCCCTTGGACAATCTCTCTCTCTCTCTCTCTCTCTCTCTCTCTCTCTCTCTCTCTCTCTCTCTCTCTGTGTCTCTATCTCTCTCTCTCTCTGTCTCTCTCTCTCTCTCTCTCTCTCTCTCTCTCTCTCTCTCTCCCTCTCCCCCTCCCTCTCTAAGGAATTACCACTTTTCATTATGATTTCCCCCCTCCTCCCGCACCCTTCTTTATCTCTGTCTCTCTCCTCTCTCTCTCTCTCTCTCCCTCTCTCTCTCTCTGTCTCTCTCTCCCCCCTGAAAGGTCAGCTGGCCTCCATGGTGGAGAGAGAGAGGAAATCTGTAAAAGCGTTGAGGTCTATTCAGTATAACCCCCCCTCCTCCCCCCTCCTCCCCTCCAAATGCGCCCCACAATCATTCTGCTTCTTTCTATGGCTACAAAGAATGGAGGCAGCTAAAGGAGGAGGGAGGGAGGGAGGGAGTAGGGGGGAGGGAGGGAGGTAGGGGAGGCGACCAGAAGAGACTAGAGTCTTGCTTTTCTATGGAGCGCATTTAAAAAAAATCTTAGCCCCCCCCCCCCCCTCCCTCTTCTAACCCTCGATTTTCTCTCCTCAAAGATTCCTTTTGTGTGTAAAATAGCTCCTTGAACCGGTGGTGGTGGTGGAGCAGTGGTCTGTGTTGACTTTTTAAAATGTTCGCAATCAATATACAGCCTTGCCTATACAGTATACGTATGTCCTGATTTATACTCGGCATACATGTATGTATTCTGAAAATAACAGATCCACGTAAGCTCACGATGTGTTGCGTCGAGAGCTTTTATGGATCTGCTGTTTTCACCTGTTGAACTGCTATGTTATAAAGCCAAGTATAAAGCCCTTTGCACACAGGACAGTTGCGTTTGCGTTGGATTTGGTGTGCAATGCTGTGCGGAATCGTCGCTGCGGATCCCAAAAGGAGTCATAAAAGGAGTGATGAGTTTTTTACCGCATGCGACAAGACGCACGAATCGAACTGGGTTCGATCGAGAAAAAACGCACGGCCGCAGCCACTCGTCGCACGGCTAATTCGGATCCGGTGTGCCTGAGGTCATAGAGAATCATTGTTTTCTTTAAAAAAAATGAAATTGTCCGTTTTATCCGTGTGGATAAACGCGCCTGTGTGCAAAGGACTTAACTCACTTGCTTATAAGCTCCCCTCAGCCCCTTGCATGCACACACACACACACACACACACACATGCAGTGGGATCACACACAACGCGCATTCCTACTTGCACAACAATGTATTATGCAAGCACCTGGCACACATACAAGTGCGGGCACATTCACATGCGTGCAACACACATGTCGCAGAGGCGTCAATTGGGTATGGCAAGGTACGTACATGGCAATGGCAGCTGCCATACCTTGGCTAGTACAGGGGACAAACATTAAATGTACCTCTTAAAATAAATTCATCATGCCTGTTGCTAAGGTACATGGCAACATGACTATGGCACCAATGCCTTTTGTGCTTCTTTGTGCGCGTGCAAGACACCAGTCATGTTGCCATACCTTAACTTTTGTTGAACTGACGTCTGACGCCACTGACATCGTGAAAGTGTGTGAGAAAATAGTGAACGGGGCTGGGGCTGGGGGGGGGGCTGTCCTCTTGAACCCATTCATGTCCCCGTCATTACAGTAGAGCCCCCGCTCTGCTCGCTGGACCAAAAGGTCCACCACAATGAATGGTCGCTGTGGTCGGGAGCAGAAACCTTGTATCTTCTTTTCTTTTTTTTGTGAATTAATGCTCAACCTCAGCATTACTTAGACCTACAAGCAGGGTGGAAAAAGTACTCTCATTTAATCTATCATTTTCAATTTTCAATTTCAAGTTAAATTTTCACTGTTTGCTAAATATTTTGAAAAGTGTAAGAGAAAGTCTTTAAATCTATGTGTGGGTTTTTTATAAATATTGAACCATTTGAAAAGTATTGACAAAGAACTTGTGACTAAATTATTTTTGAATAGCAGTATTTCAAAGTATTTTAAAAGTATTTAACCAAAGGTTAAAGTGATTAAAACTAGTAAGGCGCCTCAGGGCGACAGGTCGCGCCATGTCTTTGCCATCTGGTCAGTGATGTATATCGGACCAGTTACCCACACAGATACGGGCTGTCTTCCTCCATATATGGGCATTCCCATATGAAATCCTGTTAGATATGGGCTTAACATTGATGACATCAGGGATCTCCATAAATGGGCATAAAAGGGATTCTGTTAGAATGGTTCCCATGACATCACAACATACGATCCCTTTCATGCCCATACATGGAGATCCCTATCTGAACCAGCCACACATATACAAGCCATGTCTTGGCCATCTGGCCAGTGATGAATATCGATGACTTCGGGGATCATATATGGGCATAAAAGGGAATACCCATATATGGATGTGTCACGGTGATGTCACCTGTGAGATCACCTGTGATGTCACAGTGATGTTTTCAGGTGTACCACAGTGTCAGGCGTGACAGAGATACGGACAAGATGTGCCGGTTTTCATAGTTTAACTGCAACCTATGGTCCCCCCCCCCCCCCCCCCCCTCCCCCAAGGACCCCTGGAGGGGTTCCCGGACCCCACTTTGACAACCGTTGTGTTATAAACGGGACAGTGGACAGATCCATAAGCCCTACCTACTGCCCTATCACACACATTGATCCATAAGGGCCTCTATTCAACTGCATCCACCGCAGAATTGATCCGGGCCTCTCTGCTGCAGTAAACATTTTACTCAACTTGCCGCCAACCCCTGATCAATAGCCTTCCTTTAATAATGTATCTCATCGATTGGTTTTGGCCCCAGAGTAAATTGATCAATTATTCTAATCATCTTTATTGTGGTCCGCGGAGGACGGTGTCGAACGAGGGGCAAAACGGACGCTGGGTTAAACGTTTTGGGGCCTCCTGTCTGCAGCACTGCTGTTATAATAGGAGGGTTCCTGGAACAGACATGTCTTCATTACTTTATCATGGAGGTTAATGGATCCTATAAGCTGCACAGTAAGGTCGGTATTGTTTTCGTATTAGTCCAGTAAAAATAAAGCTGAGGTTGGAAAAAATTGTGTTATTTAGTTTTTCAACTGATTCTGACAGGAAATTAGGTCTACTAGCCAGGATAAAAAAATCTACCATAATCTGCTTTAAGTGAATCCATTGCAAGCATTTGTTTTGCACAAAGAACATTCATTGCCCCCAGAAAACGCCCAGAAAACTGATGAAAAGTGATGACTCATCACTTTTCATCACTAAACCATCATTTTCTGGGGCCATTTTTAGCCCAAGGAATGTTTTTTTGTGCAAAACAAATGCTTGCAATGGATTCAGCATCATGACAAACCCCTAGTTAGACCCCTCACATCCTACTTAAAGCAGATTCTTTTTCTGGGTATTTTCCTCCTGTATAGAAAGTCGATGGGAGCCCAACTTGATTTGGCCACTGTGGGTATTTGCAGTGAGCAGATTATGGTAGATTTTTTTATCCTGGCTAGTAGACCTAATTTCCTGTCAGAATCAGTTGAGAAACTAAATAACACAATTTTTTCCAACCTGAGTGGATTTTTTTCCTAGAATTACTAGACTATATAGGAAGCGAGACGCGGCTTGTGATGGGCTGAAATGGGGGTATAGGAAGCCACTGGTGTGTTCTATTTTTATTTTTTTTTTCATTCGCTTCGAATGTTTTCAAAAAGATTCTTGTGAGCAACGTTTAGGTGTAAATGACACTGCGTGTTTGTTTACATTGCTGTCACGTTGGATTATACAGCACAGCAGGCAGGGGCGTCACAAGGGGGGGAGGGCAGGGGGGGTAGTGGGACTGAGTTACTAGGGCCCAAGCTGGAGGGGCCTTAATTATTTTATACTTAAAGGGGCACTCCACCACTTTTCAACCTATGTTCATATAATTGGTCCTCACTCAAAAATAGCTTTTTCTGTTTTTTTGTTTTTTTTTTGGTTTTCTCAGAGGTGGGCTGTGGGCAGGTCAGAAACCCATAGTCTTGTGACATCATCGATTGCCAATCCAGCTTATAGAAACTGCAGGCTTTTTATTCCTGAAAAGTTGCAATTTTAAAATGGAAGCCATTGTTCTCACGATAATAAAAATCTAAATATTTTTTTCAAAAATATTGATTAATTTTTTTTTTTGGAAAATGATGATGTCACAAGACGATGGATTCTGAACTTCCCACAGCTCTCCTAGGAGACTTGGACTGAGTAGAAAAAAATTGTGATATTTTATCATGAACATTAGTGAGGACCTATTATATGAAGACAGGTTGAAAAGTGGTGAACTACTCCTTTAAGCTATTGAAAAATAGCAGATATACAAGCTCACAGTGCGGCACACGGTAGATCTGCTATTTTTGAAAAGTCGTGAAAATATATTTTTTATATATTTTTAAAGGTGATACACCATGAAATTTCACTTTTCCTATTTTAAAATGGGTCCCACTAGCACCTTCTATCCTCACAAAGTCCCATTTCTGACCATTGTGTCTTTCTTTGCTTCTGGGTCCCTGGAACTAAATATTTTGAGATGGGGGTCCATGGGCCAAATTCATATAATTTTGGGGGTCCTTGACATGAAAAGGTTTGAGAACCACTGACATAGAAACATAGGTTTTTCAAAAAACCTTAGAAGGATTTGAAATATTCAAAGACTTGGAGACAAATTTTCACTTGCTTGTATATCTGCTATTTTTCAATAGTTAAAGCACCAAATAATGCGTAATAGTTCCCAGTCTAAATGGGTTAAACCCCCTCCTCCCCCTATGAAGAACATTCATGGGGGGCCCGCAGTGAATGCTTGTACCCATGGGGCCCAGAATGTGGTGCGACGCCCCTGGCAGCAGGTGCTCTGAGCCTTTGATTGGACAGCGGTCTGTTATAGAGCCCATCGGTCATTACGCGGCAATAACACACAGCTGAATTCACCAATCAGAATCAAGCATTCAACTGAGCCGTGCAATAAGTAGGGGATAATGAATGGCTCCGCGGTGAATGACGATATATAACAGACCGACGGACTGATAACTCCCCGGTTATCAGGGGAGTTATCAGGCCGAAGGGATGTTATATATCGTCATTCACCAAGGAGCCATTCATTATCCCGCTTATTACCCGGCTACTAAATCAAATTAATAATTTGACTCAAAACTAAAAACAAAACAAAGTATTTCCTAGTTTACAGACGGCATGGAAGTGTTCCACAAGTGTTGCGCTGGGCGTCCCCCTAGCGCGACACGGTCGCCTTGGAAAACAAGGAAGTTCTGATTAGATAGAATCCATTTTCTGACACTAAGTCGTCTATTTCTCACTTAAAATATTTTTTAAAACATTCTTGAGAGCAACGTTTAGTTCTAAATGTCACTGTGTGGTTGTTTACAAGGCTGACATGTTGGATGCAGCACAAGATTCACGCAGTGCAGCTTGACTGCAGCAGGTGCTCTGAGTCTTTGATTAGCAGCGGCCTGTTATCAGGGAATATCGGACCTCTGATTTCAGCGCTTGACCAATAAGAATCAAGCATTCAACCGAGCCGTGCAATAAAGGGGTTTAAGAGGTTATAAGTACAAGATGTGAGTATACTTCTTCCAGCACTGGTGTTTTTCACCGTGAGCAGCTGCTTGCTGATGAAGCTGTGTCATCATCTCTGATGGCTTCAAGGACACTGGCCTTCAGCGTTGGCCCAAGGTAAAAACACAGCGCATCTCATTACCAGTCCTAATTATCCTGACGAGTCACTATTCACTCACTGGGGCTCCATTTATCAAACGTGAGCCAAAACGAGTTCGATCGTATAAATAGCCCCGTAAATGCAATTACGCGATAGCTAACAAAATGTGGGATTCATCAACGTTTTTTTCCTTACGTCACACGTTTTTTTCACACATGCGAGGACATTTTCACGAGTCGCTCTAAACGACTCATAGTGTATGTAGTCCAGTAATTTTAGGCCAAAATTAGGCTAAACCTAAAACAAATTGCAATAGTAGCAAACTCAACTGATTTTGTATCCTCAATATGTCCTTAGTGAGGGAAAAAAAGTCCCAAGGAATCCCATCAGGGGAAAGTTTTGAAAACGACCTACCTACCTTCACTTACTATACACTACACTATAAAGGAAAAAAAATGACTCCCAAAAAATGTGCTTTAAGTGGGATGTGAGGGGTCAAACTAGGGGTTTTTAATTATTCTGAATCCATTGCAAGCATTTGTTTTGCACGAAAAACATTCCTTGGGCAAAAAATGGCCCCTCAAAACGATGGAGTTACTAGGGCCCAAGCTGGAGGGGCCTTAATTATTTTATACTTAAAGGGGCACTCCACCACTTTTCAACCTATGTTCATATAATTGGTCCTCACTCAAAAATAGCTTTTTCTGTTTTTTTGTTTTTTTTTTGGTTTTCTCAGAGGTGGGCTGTGGGCAGGTCAGAAACCCATAGTCTTGTGACATCATCGATTGCCAATCCAGCTTATAGAAACTGCAGGCTTTTTATTCCTGAAAAGTTGCAATTTTAAAATGGAAGCCATTGTTCTCACGATAATAAAAATCTAAATATTTTTTTCAAAAATATTGATTAATTTTTTTTTTTGGAAAATGATGATGTCACAAGACGATGGATTCTGAACTTCCCACAGCTCTCCTAGGAGACTTGGACTGAGTAGAAAAAAATTGTGATATTTTATCATGAACATTAGTGAGGACCTATTATATGAAGACAGGTTGAAAAGTGGTGAACTACTCCTTTAAGCTATTGAAAAATAGCAGATATACAAGCTCACAGTGCGGCACACGGTAGATCTGCTATTTTTGAAAAGTCGTGAAAATATATTTTTTATATATTTTTAAAGGTGATACACCATGAAATTTCACTTTTCCTATTTTAAAATGGGTCCCACTAGCACCTTCTATCCTCACAAAGTCCCATTTCTGACCATTGTGTCTTTCTTTGCTTCTGGGTCCCTGGAACTAAATATTTTGAGATGGGGGTCCATGGGCCAAATTCATATAATTTTGGGGGTCCTTGACATGAAAAGGTTTGAGAACCACTGACATAGAAACATAGGTTTTTCAAAAAACCTTAGAAGGATTTGAAATATTCAAAGACTTGGAGACAAATTTTCACTTGCTTGTATATCTGCTATTTTTCAATAGTTAAAGCACCAAATAATGCGTAATAGTTCCCAGTCTAAATGGGTTAAACCCCCTCCTCCCCCTATGAAGAACATTCATGGGGGGCCCGCAGTGAATGCTTGTACCCATGGGGCCCAGAATGTGGTGCGACGCCCCTGGCAGCAGGTGCTCTGAGCCTTTGATTGGACAGCGGTCTGTTATAGAGCCCATCGGTCATTACGCGGCAATAACACACAGCTGAATTCACCAATCAGAATCAAGCATTCAACTGAGCCGTGCAATAAGTAGGGGATAATGAATGGCTCCGCGGTGAATGACGATATATAACAGACCGACGGACTGATAACTCCCCGGTTATCAGGGGAGTTATCAGGCCGAAGGGATGTTATATATCGTCATTCACCAAGGAGCCATTCATTATCCCGCTTATTACCCGGCTACTAAATCAAATTAATAATTTGACTCAAAACTAAAAACAAAACAAAGTATTTCCTAGTTTACAGACGGCATGGAAGTGTTCCACAAGTGTTGCGCTGGGCGTCCCCCTAGCGCGACACGGTCGCCTTGGAAAACAAGGAAGTTCTGATTAGATAGAATCCATTTTCTGACACTAAGTCGTCTATTTCTCACTTAAAATATTTTTTAAAACATTCTTGAGAGCAACGTTTAGTTCTAAATGTCACTGTGTGGTTGTTTACAAGGCTGACATGTTGGATGCAGCACAAGATTCACGCAGTGCAGCTTGACTGCAGCAGGTGCTCTGAGTCTTTGATTAGCAGCGGCCTGTTATCAGGGAATATCGGACCTCTGATTTCAGCGCTTGACCAATAAGAATCAAGCATTCAACCGAGCCGTGCAATAAAGGGGTTTAAGAGGTTATAAGTACAAGATGTGAGTATACTTCTTCCAGCACTGGTGTTTTTCACCGTGAGCAGCTGCTTGCTGATGAAGCTGTGTCATCATCTCTGATGGCTTCAAGGACACTGGCCTTCAGCGTTGGCCCAAGGTAAAAACACAGCGCATCTCATTACCAGTCCTAATTATCCTGACGAGTCACTATTCACTCACTGGGGCTCCATTTATCAAACGTGAGCCAAAACGAGTTCGATCGTATAAATAGCCCCGTAAATGCAATTACGCGATAGCTAACAAAATGTGGGATTCATCAACGTTTTTTTCCTTACGTCACACGTTTTTTTCACACATGCGAGGACATTTTCACGAGTCGCTCTAAACGACTCATAGTGTATGTAGTCCAGTAATTTTAGGCCAAAATTAGGCTAAACCTAAAACAAATTGCAATAGTAGCAAACTCAACTGATTTTGTATCCTCAATATGTCCTTAGTGAGGGAAAAAAAGTCCCAAGGAATCCCATCAGGGGAAAGTTTTGAAAACGACCTACCTACCTTCACTTACTATACACTACACTATAAAGGAAAAAAAATGACTCCCAAAAAATGTGCTTTAAGTGGGATGTGAGGGGTCAAACTAGGGGTTTTTAATTATTCTGAATCCATTGCAAGCATTTGTTTTGCACGAAAAACATTCCTTGGGCAAAAAATGGCCCCTCAAAACGATGGTTTAGTGATTTTCACAGTCTTTTTGGGTCCGTTTTTAGCCCAAGGAATGTTTTTCATGCAAAACAAATGCTTGCAATGGATTCAGAATAATTAAAAACCCCTAGTTTGACCCCTCACATCCCACTTAAAGGAGATTTTTTGGGAGTCCTTTTTTCCTTTATAGTGTAGTGTATAGTAAGTGAAGGTAGGTAGGTCGTTTTCAAAACTTTCCCCTGATGGGATTCCTTGAGTCAGTTGAGTTTGCTACTATTGCAATTTGTTTTAGGTTTTTTCATATAACGACTGGACTAATGCACGAACGGACAAAACATGCAAGGCTGTTAAAGTTTTTTATTTTTTATTATTATTCCATTCACTCATCTTTTACTCTGATTAAAAATGACAGAGCCCTCTGGGAGTCTTGTTGAAGTGCCTGCCTGGTTCTTCTTCTAAGAAATATGACGTTAGAGAGTTTGTGTCATTACAGATATACAAAAAACTTAAGTTGGAAGACAAAATGCAATGATTGACCCCAAGTGAAAACAGATCGTTGTCACCCTCCTCCGGGATGTTTCCAGCCAAACGACGGCTCTACAATAATCTGGTCGATGCGTCGATCATCCGTTGTGGACGTCTCGGTCAAACTCTGACCTCCTCCTTGTCTCCTCCCCTCCTTTTGCCTCCAGTTTCATGTCGAACCATTTTCCTCTTAACGTGTTCCAGCGTACACAGAACTTTTGACACAGAATTTTTACTGCAATGGTTTTTTTCTTGCCAGGCTTTGATCTTCCACGGCACCGACACTCCACTACTACATTATTGAAACGCAATATATTTTATCATTAACTGTTAGCTTGAGACTTTTTTTCTTTTTCTTTTTGACTCTTATATACAGTACTATGCAACCAGTAAGACTCCCTAATCGGGAGATAAGCGACCGTAGGTGGCTTATCTCCACAAATAGGGCAAAAATGTGTTTTTCCAAAATCTTCCTGATCCATGTTGATGACATGAGTGTAGACATGCTGTGTAGTGATATTCGTGATTTTAGGGCAAAAACTGTAGGAGCAGTGTCCAAAAATGTGTTTTAAAAATCGGCCTGAAGGTGGCGCTAGAATAGGGCCATGTGAGAAATGAGGGGTGGGGTCTCCGCGTTGCCTTGGCGGACGAATAGGTACCGGCCCCGGCTCTCCCGGACGCTCCTAGCCCGAGTTACGGCATTTTATGTGCGCTGCAGTGGCAGGGGGTCCTCCACTGGGGGCGCCAAGGTCGCAATCACTTATAATGCCGAAACATGAATTCCAAGCTCCTTATAGTGTCTCAGGGGTGTGGATTTATGTTAATAGAAATTCTGTGAAATGTGGTTTTTGGAAAGATTTGTATTTATCAACATATACACAGAGATAACGAACAACATGCTGTGTGAGCTTGTTTGTTTGAACAGTGTGGCAGAACAGAACATGTCCGTTCGTATCCGTAGACGCATGGATTTACACGCAGTTTTACCAACATATCGATAAATGAGGCCCACTGTTTGCGAGTGTCCATCCTCTCCTGTCGCAGACACACGTGTCTAAACGCACACGCATGCGCGCGCACACACACACACACACACACACACACACACACGCGCACACACACACGCACACGCACACGCACACACACAGATCGACACTCGTGTACACAGAGTAAAAAAACACACTGTACTGTGATTTGAAGACAGAATCAATAGACAGCATGTGTCCCAACAATGGAAACAATAAACTGGGTGCGTTCGGAAATGCGCACTCAACGCACTGGTGTGCCATGTTGTCGTTCGTTTATTCGGTGCACTTGGTGCGTTGTCGCTCGGAAATCCAGTGCGCGGTGCACTGGTGTGTTGAGTGCACGCACTCACCGACCCTACTCAGAAGATGGGGTTTGGCGGTGTGGTGGTGTGGTGCGGTGTTCTGATTGGTTGGTTTTCATGGCCGTGTCTCGAATGCTTCTCAGCTGTGAACAATGGAGGAAATAACCGCAAAATACAGCACTTGCAGCTTAATTGGTCGTTTGGGCTTGATAGTTTCACACACATCAACAACATGTAAATTAACAGTAGTAGGTATGCCAATGTTGTGAATTAGACCTACATCTCCTAATAGCAACGTTACGTTAGCATACTCAGCAGCAACTGCTGCTTTTCAGAAAGTTTACCTTCAGAGTTCAGAGTGAAAAAGCACACAGCTGCCTGTTAAAACTGGTCGTTCGTAAATAAGCCACACTGAACGCACTCTCCAACGTCACGCCCACTGCACTCACTACACTGAGCACACACCCGGTGCGGGTTTCCGAACGCACCCAATGTTATAAATCCAAGGTGTCAAGAGTGGGCCATGCAGTGTCCTTTAAACCTGCAGGTTTTGAACCTGTGGGCTATAGGGGACCACTGGTGGGTAGAGTTCTCAAATTCTACCCGAACCCGAACCCGACGTTATCGGGCGGGGCTGGGCCTAAAATGTAATGCTAATTAGTCGGGCCGGGCCAGGCCGGGCCGGGCCTCGGACTCAATGATTCTTTTTTTTTTTTTTTACATTTTAATAATAACTATCAACTACCAACTTGCACCAATTGTGCCAGCAGAGCGTGCAAGTACTGGGATTGTTGATGAGTGCTGTCTGTCTGTCTGTATGTACAGTATGTGGGTGGGCAAGTTGGCGGAGGTGCCAACTTCAATCAAGTCGCACTTGTTAGATAGATAGATAGATATGTTTATTATCCCAAGGGGAAGACTTTCCCCTTGGGATAATAAATGTATCTATCTCTCTATCTAACAAGTGCCCAGAGGCAGCACAGCAGTATAAGGTTATTTACAAAGTTACAGGGAAGTAAGAAAAAGATGGTAAACCCATTCAGGCCGGGAACACATTTTGCTGTTTGGGAGGGGCTTACAGTACATGTACAGTATATGTAGCAACATATTTGTTTTGTAGGCTAATTTCTGATTTAGCCCTATTCTATAGGTTAGGCCTAAATGGGTAAAAAAAAAAACGATTTCAGAAAAAAAAAATGTGGAAAGGATGTCTGTGTGTGTGTGTGTGTGTGTGTGTGTGTGTGTGTGTGTGTGTGTGTGTGTGTGTGTGTGTGTGTGTGTGTGTGCGTGCGTGCGTGCGTGTGTGTTGTTCTCAGGTGGCCAACAGGGACATGATCTGTGTGGGCGCATGGCTGTGGGAATGAGAGCTTGTGTGCGCGGCGCGCACCATTGTGTGTGTGTGTGTGTGTGTGTGCCTGTGTGTGTGTGTGTGTGTGTGTGTGTGTGTGTGTGTGTGTGTGTGTGTGTGTGTGTGTGTGTGTGTGTGTGTGCGCGTGTGTGTGTGCGAGTGTACAGAGAGCGCTAATTGTAAAGGATGTGGCAGGTTAAGATAAGGTTATCTCCATGCTCTGAAACGTCTGAGAGCGAGAGAGAGAAAGAGAGAGAGAGACACACACACACACACACACGCACACGCACGCACACACACACACACACACACACACGACACACACACACACACACACACACACACACACACACAGACAGACGGAATTAGATTGATTAGGGGAGCCATTTTGGGGTCCGTGGTGCTATTTCTAGATAGCCTTCGGTGAGCCTCCCTCCCCTGACTGACTCCTCCCCCCCCCTCGTTCCCACATTCGCCTGGCATGACTCTCGCCCTCGTCCCCACCCTCAGCCCCCCCCCCCCCCCCCACCCCCCCACACCCACCCTGCCACTCACACTGTGCAGCAGGACAGCTGATAGTGCCACAGGTTGTCACTCATGAGCTAACTGACTGGCCACTGCAGGGCTGAGATAGTCCCAACGCACGCACGCACGCACGCACGCACGCACGCACGCACGCACGCACGCACGCACGCACACACACACACACACACACACACACACACACACACACACACACACACACACACACACACACACACACACACACACACACACACACACACACACACACACACACACACACACATGCCTCTGTCTCTCTCTCTCTCTCGCTCTCTCTCTCTCTCTCTCTCTCTCTTTACGGTGGCAGCGAATGTATCCACTGTATCGTTTGGTCCAGGGTGCAAATTTGCATGTTTTGATTGAAAAACCGTCCGTATATAACCCTCATATAAAGTCTCTCCACTTCTTCGGTCCAGGTCTTCTTATCCGACCGTGTACCTTCTGAGTCGCCGGACGTGCAGAGTCCCGTGGCGTGACGCAGAGGAATTCGTGGCGGGGGGGAAGGACCAGGGGCGTCACACCAAATTCTGGGCCCTGGGTACAAGGATTCACTGCGTAGGGGCCCCCCATGAATGTTAACTATTGAAAAATAACAGATATACAAGCTCATGTGTGCAAATGTGTGCAAGAAACCTATGTTTCCATGTCAGTGGTGCTCAAACCTTTTCATGTCAAGGACCCCCGGCCAAGATGATATGTATTTGGCCACGGACACCCATCTCAAAATATTTAGTTCCAGGGACCCTCCAGAAGCAGAATTTGAGTTACAAATGTTTGCTAAATAAATACATATATTCAAAGATTTGCACACATTTCCACGACTTTTCAAAAATAGCATATCTACAAGCTTGCAGCGCGGCACTCGGTGCCGCGCTGTGAGCTTGTATATCTGCTATTTTTCAATAGCTAAAGTTACTATAGGGCCCCTCCACCTTGGGCCCTAGTAACTCAGTCCCACTTTCACCCCCCCCTTGTGACACCCCTGGGGAAGGACATTGCTCTCCATTTCTTTTCGGACTTCATTTTATAGGGTACGGACGGTGGGCAGGGTCAATCCCCCGAAAAAAAAAAATCCAGCTATACTCAATTCCCGCCGTCAGGAGCTCCTCCATTAGCCAAGCATTAGAAACAAATTAAGTCTCCTCAGTGGAATGGCTTCTTCCTCGCAGGAGGAGGAGGAGGAAGTGTGGGAAAATCCTCCTATTAGGCAGGCAGTTAAGAGCCTATTGGAAAGCCGGGGAGAGATGGAATCCTGCCTAATAAAGGAATAGTCAACCACTGGAACGCCAGGGCTGAATGAGTGGAGAAGGGCTTCCAATTAGGAGGACAAAAGTGTCATATTAACTGGCCTAGTCCATTAATATGGAGTTTCTGGGGTATATCTTCCAGGTTCCCTGCAACGCGTCAACATACCTAAGGTGGTGAGTATTTGTGTACGTGCGTGCGTGCGCCTGTTATGCTTATACGTTATGCTTACGTTAAAACTCTGTCAGACAACGAAAAATAGCCAATCTGCACAACAACGCGGCAGCATCATCATTACGACGACGAAGTATACATCAGGCTTTGTGTTTTGTTTAGTGTGCCAGAAAGTGATAGAAATGTACTGGTGTCGTGTAGTGGTGACAGCATGTAAACAGATAAATAATGGATCATCTCTCCTCTCCGCTCCACTCTGGAGGTTCTCAGAATCTTGTAAAAAAAAAAAAAAAAAAAAAAACAGAAACGCACATGCAGGGAACACACAACTGCTCTCAAAACTATTTGGGGCGTAGTGTGTGTGTGTCTCAGTGGAGAAGATGAGCCGCGGCCAACTCAAACCAGAGCTCCAGTCTCCTCTCCTCTCCTCTCTCTCTCTCTCTCTCTCTCTCTTCCTCAGGGACGTGCTGGGCCCCTGATTCAGCCCGGGAAAAAGAGTTGGAGAGGCCCTCATTGCGCGCTATAGAGAGAGATCTCTCACTATAGCGCTGCTGCTACAGTACTTTGCCATTTCAGATCATGACAAGCCAGTGGGCCAATTACATGAGTTATATTTCGTCGTTGTCGGGTGGAAACCTTGTATGTCCAAAACCGTTAGTTTTGTATTTATCATTTTAAAAATGATTTAAACTAGTGAAAACAGCCGATCTACAAGCACACAACGCCTCGCACCGCGAGGGGTTGTGTGCTTGTAGATCGGCTGTTTTCACTACTTTCGTGTGACAGCCTAGTGTGATGAAGCAAGGCTTTGCTTTTGCGAAAAAATATTACAAATTTGAAACTTGGAGATACGAGGTTTCTGCCCGACAGTGACGATTTACTTTGTTGGCCGCCCAGTCCCCAAAATGGAACGAAGGCCGACATTTTATTTAATTTTTTTTCCTAATGGCCGGCCTGGACCGGCCGGGAATGAACCGGCCGTTTGGGAGTTGTCCCGCTTTTCCCAATGGCCAGCACGTCCCTGCTCCTCCTCCGCCTCCGACCGCCTCACAAAACCTCCGAGAGCTTTCCAACTTCATTTTTCCTTTTTTTTTTTTTTTTCGGGGCAGTGAAAAGTGAGAGGGGTGGCGAAACAGCGTCATGGACCGACCGAGCCGAGCAGAGAGAGAGAGAGAGCCGAGAGAGCCGGGCCGGGGCCGGAGCCCGGCCCGGGCGGAGATTCAAAATAAACTCACACAGGCTTTTGGCTTTGAGTGCCGGGTTCCATCTCTGTTTATCTTAGCCCAGAGTGTGCATGGGAGCCTAGTGATGAAATCGAAAAAAAAAAAAAAAAAAAAAAAAAGAAACTTAAAAAAAAAAAAAAAAAATGAGGGGAGGAAAAAATTAAACAGAGTTGAACGGGCCAGTGTATTTGGTTAGGCGTTGCTATGGCGACGCGGAGTGCGCGGATGCAGATAAACAGCACGTCGTGGTTCTCGGGGAGGAATGCAGGCCCCTTCTCCTCGCCTGCGGTTTGGAAGACGAGGTTAACACTCCACTTTCCCAACAGCTAGAAACCACTCGGCAACATATGGAGGTTCAGAGGGAGGGGGGGACGGGGGGGGGGGAGGGGGGACCCGATCTTTACACCAGGCCAGGTCTTTAACAGGGGGTCCGGGACCCCTAGGGGGTCTATAGAGTTACTACAGGGGGTCCTCCAAATCTTTGTGTGATAGAAACCTTTTTTTTCCCCAACCTTTTTTCTATTAACCACTTGAACGCTAGCGTCTCGTCTATATTCGGAGAACTTTAGCCAAAAATAGCAGATCTACAAGCTCACAACGAATCGCGCTGCGAGGCGTTGTGAGCTTGTAGATCGGCTATTTTCTACAAAGAGATTTGGTGTGGAGGGGGAAAAGAGCAGACTGAGTACAGAGTGAAAGGTCAAGTTTATTAAGTATTGACGGTTCAAATGGTACAATATCTGAAAACACAAATTGACATGAATCAAAAATACACTGATGATCGCGCTGTCAAAAAATGAAACTATATGGAATCTATTAACAGGTTGTGGGGGTCCCTGCTTCATCTCTCTCTCAACTAAGGGGTCCTTGGCCTGAAAACGTTGAAGACCCCTGCTCTACACTGTGAAATCCTCCGTGTTGGTTTGACTCTGAGAGAGTGTAGAAAGGAAACCAAATGGACCCCGTTTACAGCAGACCCCGTAAGACAGCTATAGGGGTCTTCAACGTTTTCAGGCCAAGGACCCCTTAGTTGAGAGAGAGATGAAGCAGGGACCCCCCACAACCTTTTCATAGATTCCATATTAGTTTCATCGTTTGACAGCACAATCATCAGTGTATTTTGGATTCATGTCAATTTGTGTTTTCAGATATTTAACCACTCGAACCGCCAATACTCATTTTCAAGGACCTCCCCGGGCTTGATACCTATTTTTTTTCCCCCTCTCCATCTCTGGAACCTGTACTGTTGTTTCTTGTTGAGATTGACACTTTCCACCCAGCTTTTTTTTTTCCCCATCTCACTCACGTCACTTTGTCTGCTGACCTCACTCAGCAAAGAAATAAAACAGAAACAAAAACAAAAATTCAAATAAAACAATTCTCAGGAGGCAAGCAGTGATCACCCCATGATGTGCACTGCAATGTAGTTTCAAATGCACTACATAGCAGGCGCTTTTTGAGAGCGAGTTAAAAAATAAGAAGACACGTGTGACGTGTGTGATCTTGGGCAGCTTGCCCCGAGCTCAATAGGGAACAACGGTATACTGTATAAAAATCTGTAAAAATCCTGACGGCCGGACTACACCAAGCCGTTTCGCGCGTGTCAGTGCGTATGCGTGCGTATGCGGGGCGCGCAGGCGTATGTGCGTTTTGGATAGATCCAATGTATATCAATTCAGCCGGCTACACCAGGCGTACGGATAGAGCGAACCACGGATACGCATTCCCTAAAAATAGGATCGGTTCTATTTTTTAAGCACGCCTATGCGTTTTGTACATAGACTATCTGGTCTTCCTCACATATACTCCCTCCTTGGTGTAGCCTGGAGCGTTTACGCATACGCGAGCCTCTTCACGGACAGTACGCGCGTAAGTGCGCATTTTTTGGTGTAGTCCGGCCGTGAGTGTTCTCTGAGAGTGTACAAATGAAACTAAATGGACCCATTTGGTCCCATTTGAATGTGTCTGACATGTAGTTGGGCACCTTTCTCAGTAGATTTCTTTCAACGTCTGTCATTTGTCCCCATTCAAAAACGTCCAGTAAACAGCATGTTTGTGGAAAAATGCACGAGCCCATATAGTTGCCCATTTATCCCTCTTTTCACCCAGTGAAGGGTCCATTTGGACACCCTGACCCCCCCAAAAATAGCAGATCTACAAGCTCGCTGAGTGCCGCGCTGTGAGCTTAGTATATCTGCTATTTTTCAATAGTTAAAATTCATGGGGGGCCCGCAGTGAATCCTTGTTCCCAGGGCCCATAATTTGGTGTGACGCCCCTGATCACAACAGAAGGGAGAACACAAGAC
>NW_027664664.1:0-117397 GCF_963921795.1 Nannobrachium achirus
TAACCTTATTCTCAGTAAAGAATAACCCAGAGAATAACCCTAACCCAGAGAATCTGACTAATATGACAAATGTGGACAGACACTGTTCTGCTGTTCTTGAGTAGCAAAGCCATGACAAGAAATGAGTCATGTTTGTTTTATTCAGTCATGTTGAATCAGATTGGGGTTAGGGTTAGGGTTTAGTGGCCTTTTCTTTGTCATTCTGGTTTAGACTGAATAAGGATCATTTATGTGTTTGTGTGAACTAACTTAAACCAAATGCTTTCCCCTGTCTTCATGTGTGTTTTTAGACTAATCGTTTGATTAAAGCTTTTATCACATATTGTCCTCATGTGTGTTTTAGTTAACCCTTGAGAAAACAGCCTTTACCACATACCGTGCAAGAAATTGTAAATACACTAAAGGGTCCCCCCATATGTGTCTTGTGTGTCTCACAAAATTGGAGTAACAATGAATTTTAATATTTCAACAACATATACTCTACTCTACCCCATTCCCACAACTGGTCTGACATGCTTTCAAAACAGCACACACAACAAAGCACTGTCAGAAGCCCTGAGAGGCTAGGAAATAATTAATATAAATTAACTAGAACTAATCCCAACAAAACTCCATCATGGATTAACCACAATGGTCTCACAAATTGAACACAGTTAAACCACATATTATTGACTCTGAAACACATTTTCTTACATGAAATAGGGTTATTGTACCAACCTGCTCTGTATAATTTGATGTAGGGTTTTAAAACCATGTCCAGTAGTCTGCTTTTGCTGTGGATTTCTTGCTTCAAGCTGAAAGCTTCATCCTCATACTCCATTACAATTTGTCCAACGGCCCCAAATATCTCTTCAGCAGCTGCAGATAGTCTCTCATTGACCAAGGACTTCAGTGTTTGTAGTAAAGCCATTTCTCAAAGGTAGCTCTCTGAGTTTCTGTGACAATTACACCAACCAAGAGAAGCAAGTTCAGTCCTTAACAACTTGCAGAGACTAAAGTGTCACCAAATGTAAACAGAGCCCTGCTAAATACTCACAGAGATTCTGATGGCCCAATCAGAGAGTGGGGGGCCAGGGGGGGGGGGGCGTGTTGGGGCAACAATAGACAGAAACTGGCTAATAGTTGAACTATTCAAGTCCCTGCACATCTGTAGCTCCCCCATACAGTACAACATACACAATTCGAAGTGAATTCACAATTTGACATTCAATTGCTGTAATAATTAACAGTCTGTGTTCAGTGTGTTGCCTATAATAGCACACATTTTTGAGAATTGTGACAAAACCTATTTTTAGTCAGTTCTTTTAATACTAATATAATTACACGTGGCCTGACATAGTTGATTTGTTACTGTATGTTTGAGACACACACACATTTACAGATATTTGATGCATTTATAAAAGATAAAGTTGTGAATCTTTTTCTGGGACAAGGGTGATTTCTGTCAGAGTAAATGTTTAGATTAAATAATTTGAAATGGTTTGGTAGGACATGATTTGTCCAAATTCTCAAGAATGGGTGATTATAGTCTAATGAAACAAAACACAATACATTATAAACTCAACCATGAGTACACAGTATTGCTGGGTTTTCTGTTATAGTGTTTGCTCAAACAGAGCTAATTGGTGTGTTGTAATTCTGTACACTTCTATTCCTGCAAGTTTAAATCAAGACTGCTTTTTACTGTGTATCATCTTGAGAAAGTAGAGGGTCCAAAACATATTAATATGGCATTTGAATTTGGAGAAAACTGATACACTTTAACTGCTAGTATGCCCATGTCGATTTGTTTGTTCATCACATCAGATTGATGAAACCTATATTATCACATCTAAGATTCTTAAACTAAGGAATGGGATCCTGAAATAATTGTGTAGTACATTTTAGGCATTTAGCAGACAAGCGATTTACAAGCAAGGACAACACACAGTAATACATACAACAACTAATCAATGTTAATACATCAAATGCATAGAAATAGTAATCCAAAAAAGTAAGTCATCAACGTCTACTTTAACATATAACTCAGAGTCAGGGACGTGCTGGGCCCCTGGTTCAGCCCGGGAAAAAGAGTTTGAGAGGCCCTCATTGCGCGCTATCTATAGCGCTGCTGCTACTCAAAGATATGCCATTTCAGATCATGACAAGTGACAAGCCAGTGGGCCAATTACATGAGTTATATTTCGTCGTTGTCGGGTGGAAACCTTGTATGTCCAAAACCGTTTTTTTTTGTATTTATCATTTTAAAAATGATTTAAACTAGTGAAAACAGCCGATCTACAAGCACACAACGCCTCACGGTGCGAGGCGTTGTGTGCTTGTAGATCTGCAGTTTTCACTACTTTTGTGCGACGGCCTTGTATGATGAAGCAGGGCTTTGCTTTGCAAAAAAATCCACGAATTACAATTTGACATTCGATTGCTATTATAATTAAAGCTGCAAGCAGCAATGACCGGGCCCTCGCAGCTCTACCCACGTCACAAGACCAGCAGCCAATCAGAAACCAAACAGGAAGTCAGCCATTTCGACTAATTAGTGGCGTTTTGTCGCATTTTTGGCCGTTATCACGGGTCGCACTTTAACGATAGTTTAAAGTTTTTCTCAAAAAAAATGTTTTGAGAAAAAAAATGTTTTGAGAAAAAAAAATTTTTGAGAAAAAAAAATTGAGAAAAAAAAAATGCGAGAAAAAAAAATTGAGAAAAAAAAAATTTGAGAAAAAAAAATTTGAGAAAAAAAAAATTTTTGAGAAAAAAAAATTTGAGAAAAAAATTTTTTTTCAGAAAAAAAATTTAAAAAAAAAAAAATTTGAGAAAAAAAAAATTTGAGAAAAAAAAATTTGAGAGAAAAAAAAAAATGTGAGAAAAAAAAATTAGAGAAAAAAAATTTTTGAGAAAAAAAATTTTTTGAGAAAAAAAAAATTGAGAAAAAAAAATTTGAGAAAAAAAAATGTTGAGAAAAAAAAAATGTTGAGAAAAAAAAATTATGACACCAGCCGCGAGTCTGTACGATAAACGGTTGATGAGTAACAGCCAAAAAGGAACAATCAAGTTTCGGCCAATCAGAAGAGGGGGCGGGGCTTAGTTAAACCAATTAAGGTGAAGGACAGTTAGTCAAGTCATATGATACCAGCCACAACTCTGTACGATAAACGGTTGATGAGTAACAGCCAAAAAAAGGAACAATCAAGTATGGACCAATCAGAAGAGGGGGCACTTCCTGTTTGGTGAAGGAAGTTTGACCCTTCGCCACGGGCACGCCGTTTTACGAAAACTCACGATTTTGATAACTTTTCATCGGTAAGGTGTCTTGAGTATGCCGAGCGAATGTGAAGTTGATCCGATTAACCCCCTAGGAGGAGTTTGTTAAAGTGCGACACGTGAAAACGGCCAAAAATACACCAAAACGCCACTAATTAGTCAAAATGGCTGACTTCCTGTTTGGTTTCGGACGTGGCGCCGAGAGACTTTTTTGTGAGTCCGGACACGATACAGATGTGTACCGATTTTCGTACTTGTGGGTGAAACCGTATAGTGGGGCTGTTGCGTTGAAATATTGTAGGGGCCGCTGTTGGGCCATTAGGCCACGCCCCCTTTTATTTTTTTTGAATTACGTAATTTTCCGCCACTTGTAATGTGCTTGCAAAGTTGCACAACTTTTGGAGTACGTTTGGCGCCTCAAAAACGCGATTTACTTTCGGGAAAATAATAATAATTAAAGCTGCAAGCAGCAATGACCGGGCCCTCGGAGATCTACCCACATCACAAGGGGTAGCAGCCAATTAGCATTAGAATTTAAGAATCAGCATTAGCATGTGTTAGCATTAGCATTTGTTAACATTAGCATTAGCATTTGTTAACATTAGCATTAGCATTTTTTTTGTTTGTTATTATTAGCATGTGTTAGCATTTGTTAGCATTAGCATTTGTTAGCATTAGCATTTGTTAGCATTAGCATGTGTTAGCATTAGCATTAGCATGTTTAGCATTAGCATTTGTTAGCATTAGCATTAGCATTTGTTAGCATTAGCATGTGTTAGCATTAGCATTAGCATGTTTAGCATTAGCATTTTTAGCATTAGCATGTTAGCATTAGCATGTTAGCATCAGCATTTGTTAGCATTGGCATTAGCATGTTAGCATTAGCATTTGTTAGCATTAGCATTAGCATGTTAGCATTAGCATTAGCATTTGTTAGCATTAGCATGTGTTAGCATTAGCATGTTAGCATTAGCATTAGCATTTGTTAGCATTAGCATTTGTTAGCATTAGCATGTTAGCATTAGCATTGTTTAGCATTAGCATTAGCAACATTTTTGAGAAAAAAAATTGAGAAAAAAAAAAGTTTTGAAAAAAAAAAATTGAGAAAAAAAAATTTTTGAGAAAAAAAAAATTTGAGAAAAAAAAAATTTGAGAAAAAAAAATTTGAGACAAAAAAATTGAGAAAACAAAATTTGAGGAAAAAAAATTATGACACCAGCCGCAAGTCTGTACGACAAACGGTTCAAGAGTTATAGAGGCACTTCCTGTTTGGTGAAGGGCACTTCCTGTTTGGCGAAGGAAGCGTCAATTAAGGTTAAGGACTCTTAATCAAGTCATATGATACCAGCCACAACTCTGTACGATAAACGGTTGATGAGTAACAGCCAAAAAAAGGAACAATGAAGTATGGACCAATCAGAAGAGGGGGCACTTCCTGTTTGGTGAAGGAAGTTTGACGCTACGCTACGGGCACGCCGTTTTACGAAAACTCACGATTCGCACAACTTTTCATTGTTAAGGTGTCTTGAGTATGCCGAGCGAACTTGAAGTTGATCCGATTAACCCCCTAGGAGGAGTTCGTTAAAGTGCGACACATGAAAACGTCCAAAAATACACCAAAACGCCACTAATTAGTCAAAATGGCTGACTTCCTGTTTGGTTCAGGACGTGGCGCCGAGAGACTTTTTTGTGAGTCCGGACACAATACAGATGTGTACCGATTTTTGTACGTGTAGGTGAAACCGTATGGTGGGGCTTGAGGCACGAAGTTTTGTAGGGGGCGCTGTTGCGCCATTACGCCACGCCCCCTTTTATTTTTTTTTAAATACGTAAATTTTCGCCACTTGTGATGTGTGTGCAAAGTTGCGCAACTTTTTGAGTACGTTTTGCGCCTCAAAAACGCGATTTACTTTCGGGAAAATAATAATAATAATAATTAAAGCTGCAAGCAGCAATGACCGGGCCCTCGCAGCTCTACCCACGTCACAAGGCCAGCAGCCAATCAGAAACCAAACAGGAAGTCAGCCATTTCGACTAATTAGTGGCGTTTTGGCGCATTTTTGGCCGATATCACGGGTCACACTTTAACGATAGTTTAAAGTTTTTCTCAAAAAAAAATTGAGAAAAAAAAAATTTTTGAGAAAAAAAAATGTTTGAGAAAAAAAAAATGAGAAAAAAAATTTGAGAAAAAAAAAATTGAGAAAAAAAAAATTGAGGAAAAAAAAATTTGAGAAAAAAAAATTTGAGAAAAAAAAAATTTGAGAAAAAAAAAATTTGAGAAAAAAAAAATTTTGAGAAAAAAAAAATTGAGAAAAAAAAAATTGAGGAAAAAAAAATTTGAGAAAAAAAAATTTGAGAAAAAAAAAATTTGAGAAAAAAAAAATTTGAGAAAAAAAAATTTTTGAGAAAAAAAAATTTGAGAAAAAAATTTTTTGAGAAAAAATTTTTTTTGAGAAAAAAAAAATTGAGAAAAAAAAAATTATGACACCAGCCGCGAGTCTGTACGACAAACGGTTCATGAGTTATAGAGGCACTTCCTGTTTGGTGAAGGGCACTTCCTGTTTGGCGAAGGAAGCGTCAATTAAGGTTAAGGACTCTTAATCAAGTCATATGATATCACCCACAACTCTGTACGATAAACGGTTGATGAGTAACAGCCAAAAAAAGGAACAATCAAGTAAGGACCAATCAGAAGAGGGGGCACTTCCTGTTTGGTGAAGGAAGTTTGACCTTTCGCCACGGGCACGCCGTTTTACGAAAACTCACGATTCGCACAACTTTTCATCGTTAAGGTGTCTTGAGTATGCCGAGCGAACTTGAAGTTGATCCGATTAACCCCCTAGGAGGAGTTCGTTAAAGTGCGACACGTGAAAACGGCCAAAAATACACCAAAACGCCACTAATTAGTCAAAATGGCTGACTTCCTGTTTGGTTTCGGACGTGGCGCCGAGAGACTTTTTTGTGAGTCCGGACACGATACAGATGTGTATCGATTTTCGTACTTGTGGGTGAAACCGTATAGTGGGGCTGTTGCGTTGAAATTTTGTAGGGGGCGCTGTTGCGCAATGAGGCCACGCCCCCTTTTTTTTTTTTTTTATTACGTAATTTTTCGCCACTTGTGATGTGCTTGCAAAGTTGCGCAACTTTTGGAGTACGTTTTGCGCCTCAAAAATGCGATTCTTTATCGGGAAGAATAATAATAATAATCTTTGCAATTACAATAGGGTCCTCACACAGTGTGTGCTCGGGCCCTAATTAAAGCTGCAAGCAGCAATGACCGGGCCCTCGGAGATCTACCCACGTCACAAGGGGTAGCAGCCAATTAGCATTAGAATTTTTGAATCAGCATTAGCATTTGTTAGCATTAGCATGTGTTAGCATTAGCATGTGTTAGCATTAGCATTAGCATTTGTTAGCATTAGCATTAGCATGTGTTAGCATTAGCATTAGCATGTGTTAGCATTAGCATTAGCATTTGTTAACATTAGCATTAGCATGTGTTAGCATTAGCATTAGCATTTGTCAGTATTAGCATGTGTTAGCATTAGCATTAGCATTTGTTAGCATTAGCATGTGTTAGCATTAGCATAAGCATTTGTTAGCATTAGCATTAGCATGTGTTAGCATTAGCATTAGCATGTTAGCATTAGCATTTTTTAGCATTAGCATTTGTTGTGCGAATCGTGTTGCGCGAGAAAAAAATTTGAGAAAAAAAAATTTGAGAAAAAAAAATTTGAGAAAAAAAATTTGAGAAAAAAAAATTTGAGAAAAAAAATTTTGAGAAAAAAAAATTGAGAAAAAAAAATTTGAGAAAAAAAATTTTTGAGAAAAAAAAATGTTGAGAAAAAAAATTTGAGAAAAAAAAATTTGAGAAAAAAAAATTTTAGAAAAAAAAAAATTGAGAAAAAAAAAATTGAGAAAAAAAAATTTGAGAAAAAAAAATTTTTGAGAAAAAAAAATTTGAGAAAAAAAAAATTGAGAAAAAAAAAATTTAAAAAAAAAATTGAAAAAAAGAAAATTTGAGAAAAAAAAATTTGAGAAAAAAAAAAATTTGAGAAAAAAAAAATTGAGAAAAAAACATTTTTGAGAAAAAAAAAGTATGACACCAGCCGCGAGTCTGTACGACAAACGGTTCATGAGTTATAGAGGCACTTCCTGTTTGGTGAAGGGCACTTCCTGTTTGGCGAAGGAAGCGTCAATTAAGGTTAAGGACTCTTAATCAAGTCATATGATACCAGCCACAACTCTGTACGATAAACGGTTGATGAGTAACAGCCAAAAAAGGAACAATCAAGTTTCGGCCAATCAGAAAAGGGGGCGGGGCTTAGTTAAACCAATTAAGGTGAAGGACTCTTAGTCAAGTCATATGATACCAGCCACAACTCTGTACGATAAACGGTTGATGAGTAACAGCCAAAAAAGGAACAATCAAGTTTCGGCCAATCAGAAAAGGGGGCGGGGCTTAGTTAAACCAATTAAGGTGAAGGACTCTTAGTCAAGTCATATGATACCAGCCACAACTCTGTACGATAAACGGTTGATGAGTAACAGCCAAAAAAAGGAACAATCAAGTATGGACCAATCAGAAGAGGGGGCACTTCCTGTTTGGTGAAGGAAGTTTGACCCTTTGCCACGGGCACGCCGTTTTACGAAAACTCACGATTCGCACAACTTTTCATCGTTAAGGTGTCTTGAGTATGCCGAGCGAACTTGAAGTTGATCCGATTAACCCCCTAGGAGGAGTTCGTTAAAGTGCGACACGTGAAAACGGCCAAAAATACACCACAACGCCACTAATTAGTCAAAATGTCTGACTTCCTGTTTGGTTTCGGACGTGGCGCCGAGAGACTTTTTTGTGAGTCCGGACACGATACAGATGTGTACCGATTTTCGTACGTGTAGGTGAAACCGTATGGTGGGGCTTGAGGCACGAAGTTTTGTAGGGGGCGCTGTTGCGCCATTACGCCACGCCCCCTTTTATTTATTTTTAAATACGTAAATTTTCGCCACTTGTGATGTGTGTGCAAAGTTGCGCAACTTTTTGAGTACGTTTTGCGCCTCAAAAACGCGATTTACTTTCGGGAAAATAATAATAATAATTAAAGCTGCAAGCAGCAATGGACGGGCCCTCGGAGCTCTTCCCACGTCACAAGGCCAGCAGCCAATCAGAAACCAAACAGGAAGTCAGCCATTTCGACTAATTAGTGGCGTTTTGGCGCATTTTTGGCCGCTATCACGGGTCGCAATTTAACGATAGTTTAACGTTTTTCTCAAAAAAAAATTTGAGAAAAAAAATTTGAGAAAAAAAAATTTGAGAAAAAAAAATGTTGAGAAAAAATTTTTTTGAGAAAAAAATGTTTTGAGAAAAAAAAATTGAGAAAAAAAATTTGAGAAAAAAAAAATTTGAGAAAAAAAATTTGAGAAAAAAAAAAATTTGAGAAAAAAAAATTTTGAGGAAAAAAAAAATTAAGAAAAAAAAAATTGAGAAAAAAAAAATTTGAGAAAAAAAAATTTGAGAAAAAAAAATTTGAGAAAAAAAAATTTGAGAAAAAAAAAATTTGAGAAAAAAAAATTTTTGAGAAAAAAAATTGAGAAAAAAAATGTTGAGAAAAAAAAAATGTTATGACACCAGCCGCGAGTCTGTACGACAAACGGTTCATGAGTTATAGAGGCACTTCCTGTTTGGTGAAGGGCACTTCCTGTTTGGCGGAGGAAGCGTCAATTAAGGTTAAGGACTCTTAATCAAGTCATATGATACCAGCCACAACTCTGTACGATAAACGGTTGATGAGTAACAGCCAAAAAAAGGAACAATGAAGTATGGACCAATCAGAAGAGGGGGCACTTCCTGTTTGGTGAAGGAAGTTTGACGCTACGCCACGGGCACGCCGTTTTACGAAAACTCACGATTCGCACAACTTTTCATCGTTAAGGTGTCTTGAGTATGCCGAGCGAACTTGAAGTTGATCCGATTAACCCCCTAGGAGGAGTTCGTTAAAGTGCGACACATGAAAACGTCCAAAAATACACCAAAACGCCACTAATTAGTCAAAATGGCTGACTTCCTGTTTGGTTTCGGACGTGGCGCCGAGAGACTTTTTTGTGAGTCCGGACACAATACAGATGTGTACCGATTTTTGTACTTGTGGGTGAAACCGTCTAGTGGGGCTGTTGCGTTGAAATTTTGTAGGGGGCGCTGTTGCGCAATTAGGCCCCGCCCACTTTTTTTTTTATTTTTTATACGTAATTTTTCGCCACTTGTGATGTGCTTGCAAAGTTGCGCAACTTTTGGAGTACGTTTTGCGCCTCAAAAACGCGATTCTTTAGGGGGAAGAATAATAATAATAATAATAATAATAATCTTTGCAATTACAATAGGGTCCTCACACTGTGTGTGCTCGGGCCCTAATTAAAGCTGCAAGCAGCAATGACCGGGCCCTCGGAGATCTACCCACGTCACAAGGGGTAGCAGCCAAAAAGCTGCAAGCAGCAATGACCGGGCCCTCGGAGATCTACCCACGTCACAAGGGGTAGCAGCCAATTAGCATTAGAATTTTTGAATCAGCATTAGCATTTGTTAGCATTAGCATGTGTTAGCATTAGCATGTGTTAGCATTAGCATTAGCTTTTGTTAGCATTAGCATTAGCATGTGTTAGCATTAGCATTAGCATTTGTTAACATTAGCATTAGCATGTGTTAGCATTAGCATTAGCATTTGTCAGTATTAGCATGTGTTAGCATTAGCATTAGCATTTGTTAGCATTAGCATGTGTTAGCATTAGCATAAGCATTTGTTAGCATTAGCATTAGCATGTGTTAGCATTAGCATTAGCATGTTAGCATTAGCATTTTTTAGCATTAGCATTTGTTGTGCGAATCGTGTTGCGCGAGAAAAAAAAAATTTGAGAAAAAAAATTGAGAAAAAAAATTGAGAAAAAAAAATTGAGAAAAAAAAAATTGAGAAAAAAAATTTGAGAAAAAAAAATGTTGAGAAAAAAAAATTTGAGAAAAAAAAAATTTGAGAAAAAAAAATTTTAGAAAAAAAAAAATTGAGAAAAAAAAAATTGAGAAAAAAAAATTTGAGAAAAAAAAAATTTTGAGAAAAAAAAAATTGAGAAAAAAAAAATTGAGCAAACATTTTTTTGAGAAAATTTTTTTTCATATGATACCAGCCACAACTCTGTACGATAAACGGTTGATGAGTAACAGCCAAAAAAAGGAACAATTAAGTATGGACCAATCAGAAGAGGGGGCACTTCCTGTTTGGCGAAGGAAGTTTGACACTTCGCCACGGGCACGCCGTTTTACGAAAACTCACGATTCGCACAACTTTTCATCGTTAAGGTGTCTTGAGTATGCCGAGCGAACTTGAAGTTGATCCGATTAACCCCCTAGGAGGAGTTCGTTAAAGTGCAACCCGTGAAAACGGCCAAAAATACACCAAAACGCCACTAATTAGTCAAAATGGCTGACTTCCTGTTTGGTTTCGGACGTGGCGCCGAGAGACTTTTTTGTGAGTCCGGACACGATACAGATGTGTACCGATTTTCGTAGGTGTAGGTGAAACCGTATGGTGGGGCTTGAGGCACGAAGTTTTGTAGGGGGCGCTGTTGCGCCATTAGGCCACGCCCCCTTTTTTTTTTTTTTAAATACGTAAATTTTCACCACTTGTGATGTGTGTGCAAAGTTGCGCAACTTTTTGAGTACGTCTTGCGGCTCAAAAACGCGATTTATTCGGGGGAATAATAATAACTAGAAAAGAAAATTTCTAAGAAATTTTAAGTGTGCCTGCAGCTCGCTAAGTCTGTGCAACCTTGTGTAGCGGTTGGTGTTAGCATTAGCGTTATTAACATTAGCATTTTTTTGCATAAACGTTAACATTATTGTTCTTCATATGACACCACCCACATGTCTGTACGACAAACGGTTCACGAGAAAACGGGTCACTTCCTGTTTGGTGAGGGGCACTTCCTGTTTGGCGAAATAGGCCCCAATTAAGTTTAAGGACTCTTAATCTTGTCAGGAAGTCAGCCATTTCGACTAATTAGTGGCGTTTTGGCGCATTTTTGGCCGTTATCACGGGTCGCACATAACGACAGTTTTGTGAGAAAAAAAAAGTTTTTTGAGGAAAAAAAAAATTTGAGAAAAAAAAAATTGAGAAAAAAAAATTTGAGAAAAAAAATTTTTGAGAAAAAAAAGTTTGAGAAAAAAAATGTTGAGAAAAAAAATGTTGAGAAAAAAAAATTGAGAAAATTTTTTTTTGAGAAAAACAATTTTTTGAGAAAAAAATTTTGAGAAAAAAAAATTTTGAGAAAAAAAAAATTGAGAAAAAAAAAATTGAGAAAAAAAAAATTTTGAGAAAAAAAAAATTTGAGAAAAAAAAATTTTGAGAAAAAAAAATTTGAGAAAAAAAAATGTTTTGAGAAAAAAAAAATGTTTTGAGAAAAAAAAATTTTTGAGAAAAAAAATTTTGAGAAAAAAAAATTTTTGAGAAAAAAAATTGAGAAAAAAAATTTGAGAAAAAAAAAATTTTGAGAAAAAAAAAATTGAGAAAAAAAAAATTTTGAGAAAAAAAAAATTTTGAGAAAAAAAAATGTTGAGAAAAAAAAATTATGACACCAGCCGCGAGTCTGTACGACAAACGGTTCATGAGTTATAGAGGCACTTCCTGTTACAGAGGGGGCGGGGCTTAATCAATTACAGCTCATCCCTATTGGCCGGAAAAAGACCAAAGTTGTGTGTGCATTTTAAAGTTTAAATCACGTTGCTTGGCAAAAGTATGGCAGAGTTATGTGGCGCCAAAGTTTCGTTTTTTTTCGGAGTCCCCCATTCTAAGTCAATGGGGTTTTTTGGCGTCGTTTTTTGCGAATTACATCGCAATCGTATCGCGGATCGGAAAGAAAAGTAATAGAACACCATTCCCGGCCGAGCCGCACGTTTTGATGTGTATATTGCGGGGGTGGCGTAAATCGTGCGGCAGTTATTACGTGCCGAAATTTCCCCCATTCTAAGTCAATGGGGTTTTTTGGCGTCGTTTTTTGCGAATTACGTCGCAATGGTAACGCGGATCGGAAAGAAAAGTAATAGCACACCATTCCCGGCCGAGCCGCACGTTTTGATGTATATATTGCGGCGGTGGCGTAAATTGTGCGGCAGTTATTACGAGCAGAAATTTGCAAGAACATTACTTACTGACTGACTGACTGACTGACTGACTGACTTAAGTATGGCGGATTACAATAAGTGTTCTGCTATTGCATAGCAGGCACACTTAATAATAAGAAGAATAATCTTTACGATTACAATAGGGTCCTCACACACTGTGTGTGGCTCGGGCCCTAATAATCTTTGCAATTACAATAGGGTCCTCACACTGTGTGTGCTCGGGCCCTAATTAAAGCTGCAAGCAGCAATGACCGGGCCCTCGGAGATCTACCCACGTCACAAGGGGTAACACCCAATTAGCATTAGAATTTAAGAATCAGCATTAGCATTTGTTAGCATTAGCATGTGTTAGCATTAGCATTTGTTAACATTAGCATTTTTTAACATTTGTTATTATTAGCATGTGTTAGCATTTGTTAGCATTAGCATGTGTTAGCATTAGCATTAGCATTTGTTAGCATTAGCATGTGTTAGCATTAGCATTTGTTAGCATTAGCGTTAGCATGTGTTAGCATTAGCATTTGTTAGCATTAGCATTAGCATGTGTTAGCATTAGCATTAGCATGTGTCAGTAGTAGCATGTTAGCATTAGCATTTGTTAGCATTAGCATGTGTTAGCATTAGCATGTTAGCATTAGCATTTGTTAGCATTAGCATTTGTTAGCATTAGCATTAGCATGTTAGCATTAGCATTTGTTAGCATTAACATGTGTTAGCATTAGCATGTTAGCATTAGCATTTGTTAGCATTAGCATGTGTTAGCATTAGCATTTGTTAGCATTAGCATTAAATTAAAAAAAAAATGAGAAAAAAAGAATTGAGAAAAAAAAAATTGAGAAAAAAAAATTTGAGAAAGAAAAAAAAAATTTTGAGAAAAAAAAAATTTGAGAAAAGAAAATTTGAGAAAAAAAAATTGGAGAAAAAAAATTTTGAGAAAAAAAAAATTGAGAAAAAAAAAATTTGAGAAAAAAAAAATTTGAGAAAAAAAAAATTTGAGAAAAAAAAATTTGAGAAAAAAAAATTTTGAGAAAAAAAAAATTGAGAAAAAAAAAATTTGAGAAAAAAAAATTTGAGAAAAAAAAAATTTGAGAAAAAAGAATTTGAGAAAAAAAAATTTGAGAAAAAAAAATTTTGAGAAAAAAAAATTGAGAAAAAAAAAATGTTGAGAAAAAAAAAATTATGACACCAGCCGCGAGTCTGTACGACAAACGGTTCATGAGTTATAGAGGCACTTCCTGTTTGGTGAAGGGCACTTCCTGTTTGGCGAAGGAAGCGTCAATTAAGGTTAAGGACTCTTAATCAAGTCATATGATATCACCCACAACTCTGTACGATAAACGGTTGATGAGTAACAGCCAAAAAAAGGAACAATGCAGTATGGACCAATCAGAAGAGGGGGCACTTCCTGTTTGGTGAAGGAAGTTTGACGCTACGCCACGGGTACCGATTTTCGTACGTGTAGGTGAAACCGTCTAGTGGGGCTGTTGCGTTGAAATTTTGTAGGGGGCGCTGTTGCGCCATTAGGCCCCGCCCACTTTTTTTTTTTTTTAAATACGTAATTTTTCGCCACTTGTGATGTGCTTGCAAAGTTGCGCAACTTTTGGAGTACGTTTTGCGCCTCAAAAACGCGATTCTTTAGGGGGAAGAATAATAATAATTAAAGCTGCAAGCAGCAATGACCGGGCCCTCGGAGATCTACCCACGTCACAAGGGGTAGCAGCCAATTAGCATTAGAATTTAAGAATCAGCATTAGCATTTGTAAGCATTAGCATGTGTTAGCATTAGCATTTGTTAGCATTAGCATGTGTTAGCATTAGCATATGTTAGCATTAGCATTAGCATGTGTTAGCATTAGCATTAGCACATGCTAAAAAAAAATTTGAGAAAAAAAAATTTGAGAAAAAAAAATTTGAGAAAAAAAGTTGAGAAAAAAAGTTTTGAGAAAAAAAAAATTTGAGAAAAATTTGAGAAAAAAAAATTTGAGAAAAAAAAATTTGAGAAAAAAAAAATTTGAGAAAAAAAAATTTGAGAAAAAAAAATTTGAGAAAAAAAAAATTTGAGGAAAAAAAAAAAATTTTTGGGGAAAAAAAAATTTGAGAAAAAAAATTTTTTTGAGAAAAAAAAAATTTGAGAAAAAAAATTTTTTGAAAAAAAAAAATTTGAGAAAAAAAAATTTGAGAAAAAAAAATTGTGAGAAAAAAAATTTTTGAGAAAAAAAAAAATTGAGAAAAAAAAAATTTGAGAAAAAAAAATTTGAGAAAAAAAAATTAGAGAAAAAAAAAATTATGACACCAGCCGCGAGTCTGTACGACAAACGGTTCATGAGTTATAGAGGCACTTCCTGTTTGGCGAAGGAAGCGTCAATTAAGGTTAAGGACTCTTAATCAAGTCATATGATACCAGCCACAACTCTGTACGATAAACGGTTGATGAGTAACAGCCAAAAAAGGAACAATCAAGTTTCGGCCAATCAGAAGAGGGGGCGGGGCTTAGTTAAACCAATTAAGGTGAAGGACACTTAGTCAAGTCATATGATACCAGCCACAACTCTGTACGATAAACGGTTGATGAGTAACAGCCAAAAAAAGGAACAATCAAGTATGGACCAATCAGAAGAGGGGGCACTTCCTGTTTGGCGAAGGAAGTTTGACGCTTCGCCACGGGCACGCCGTTTTACGAAAACTCACGATTCGCACAACTTTTCATCGTTAAGGTGTCTTGAGTATGCCGAGCGAACTTGAAGTTGATCCGATTAACCCCCTAGGAGGAGTTCGTTAAAGTGCGACCCGTGGAAAACGGCCAAAAATACACCAAAACGCCACTAATTAGTCAAAATGGCTGACTTCCTGTTTGGTTTCGGACGTGGCGCCGAGAGACTTTTTTGTGAGTCCGGACACGATACAGATGTGTACCGATTTTCGTACATGTAGGTGAAACCGTCTAGTGGGGCTGTTGCGTTGAAATTTTGTAGGGGGCGCTGTTGCGCCATTAGGCCCCGCCCACTTTTTTTTTTTTTTAAATACGTAATTTTTCGCCACTTGTGATGTGCTTGCAAAGTTGCGCAACTTTTGGAGTACGTTTTGCGCCTCAAAAACGCGATTCTTTAGGGGGAAGAATAATAATAATAATCTTTGCAATTACAATAGGGTCCTCACACTGTGTGTGCTCGGGCCCTAATTAAAGCTGCAAGCAGCAATGACCGGGCCCTCGCAGCTCTACCCACGTCACAAGGCCAGCAGCCAATCAGAAACCAAACAGGAAGTCAGCCATTTCGACTAATTAGTGGCGTTTTGGCGCATTTTTGGCCGTTATCACGGGTCACACTTTAACGATAGTTTAAAGTTTTTCTCAAAAAAAAATTTGTGAGAAAAAAAAAAATTGAGAAAAAAAGAAAATTTTGAGAAAAAAAAATTTTGAGAAAAAAAAATTTTGAGAAAAAAAATTTTGAGAAAAAAAAATGAGAAAAAAAAAATTTGAGAAAAAAAAATTTGAGAAAAAAAAAATTTGAGAAAAAAACATTTTTGAGAAAAAAATTTGAGAAAAAAAAATTTGAGAAAAAAAAAATTTGAGGAAAAAAAAATTATGACACCAGCCGCGAGTCTGTACGACAAACGGTTCAAGAGTTATAGAGGCACTTCCTGTTTGGTGAAGGGCACTTCCTGTTTGGCGAAGGAAGCGTCAATTAAGGTTAAGGACTCTTAATCAAGTCATATGATACCAGCCACAACTCTGTACGATAAACGGTTGATGAGTAACAGCCAAAAAAAGGAACAATGAAGTATGGACCAATCAGAAGAGGGGGCACTTCCTGTTTGGTGATGGAAGTTTGACGCTACGCCACGGGCACGCCGTTTTACGAAAACTCACGATTCGCACAACTTTTCATCGTTAAGGTGTCTTGAGTATGCCGAGCGAACTTGAAGTTGATCCGATTAACCCCCTAGGAGGAGTTCGTTAAAGTGCGACACATGAAAACGTCCAAAAATACACCAAAACGCCACTAATTAGTCAAAATGGCTGACTTCCTGTTTGGTTTCGGACGTGGCGCCGAGAGACTTTTTTGTGAGTCCGGACACAATACAGATGTGTACCGATTTTTGTACTTGTGGGTGAAACCGTATAGTGGGGCTGTTGCGTTGAAATTTTGTAGGGGGCGCTGTTGCGCAATTAGGCCACGCCCCCTTTAATTTTTTTTGAATTACGTAAATTTTCGCCACTTGTAATGTGCTTGCAAAGTTGCGCAACTTTTGGAGTACGTTTTGCCCCTCAAAAATGCGATTCTTTATCGGGAAGAATAATAATAATAATAATTAAAGCTGCAAGCAGCAATGACCGGGCCCTCGCAGCTCTACCCACGTCACAAGGCCAGCAGCCAATCAGAAACCAAACAGGAAGTCAGCCATTTCGACTAATTAGTGGCGTTTTGGCGCATTTTTGGCCGTTATCACGGGTCGCACTTTAACGATAGTTTAAAGTTTTTCTAAAAAAAAAATGTTTGAGAAAAAAAATTTGAGAAAAAAAAATTTTGAGAAAAAAAAATTTTGAGAAAAAAAAATTTTGAGAAAAAAAAAATTTTGCGAAAAATTTTTTTTGAGAAAAAAAAAATTTGAGAAAAAAAAAATTTGAGAAAAAAAAAAATTTGAGAAAAATAAAATTTTGAGAAAAAAAAAATTTGAGAAAAAAAAATTTTTGAGAAAAAAAAATTGAGAAAAAAAAAATTTGAGAAAAAAATGTTTTGAGAAAAAAAAAATTTGAGAAAAAAAAATGTTTTGAGAAAAAAAAATTTGAGAAAAAAATTTTTTGAGAAAAAAAAATTTGAGAAAAAAAATTTTGAGAAAAAAAAAATTTTGAGAAAAAAAAAATTTGAGAATTTTTTTTTTGAGAAATAAAAATTTGAGAAAAAAAAAATTTTGAGAAAAAAAATTTTTTTGAGAAAAATAAAATTTTGAGAAAAAAAAAATTTGAGAAAAAAAAAATGTTTGAGAAAAAAAAAATTGAGAAAAAAAAATTTGAGAAAAAAAATTTTTGAGAAAAAAAAAATTTGAGAAAAAAAATTTTGAGAAAAAAAATTTTTTGAGAAAAAAAAAAATTGAGATTTTTTTTTTGAGAAATAAAAATTTGAGAAAAAAAATTTTTTGAGAAAAAAAAACAAAAAAACATTTTGAGAAAAAAAAAAAATTTTGAGAAAAAAAAAATGTATGACACCAGCCGCGAGTCTGTACGACAAACGGTTCATGAGTTATAGAGGCACTTCCTGTTTGGTGAAGAACACTTCCTGTTTGGCGAAGGAAGCGTCAATTAAGGTTAAGGACTCTTAATCAAGTCATATGATACCAGCCACAACTCTGTACGATAAACGGTTGATGAGTAACAGCCAAAAAAGGAACAATCAAGTTTCGGCCAATCAGAAGAGGGGGCGGGGCTTAGTTAAACCAATTAAGGTGAAGGACACTTAGTCAAGTCATATGATACCAGCCACAACTCTGTACGATAAACGGTTGATGAGTAACAGCCAAAAAAAGGAACAATCAAGTATGGACCAATCAGAAGAGGGGGCACTTCCTGTTTGGCGAAGGAAGTTTGACGCTTCGCCACGGGCACGCCGTTTTACGAAAACTCACGATTCGCACAACTTTTCATCGTTAAGGTGTCTTGAGTATGCCGAGCGAACTTGAAGTTGATCCGATTAACCCCCTAGGAGGAGTTCGTTAAAGTGCGACCCGTGGAAAACGGCCAAAAATACACCAAAACGCCACTAATTAGTCAAAATGGCTGACTTCCTGTTTGGTTTCGGACGTGGCGCCGAGAGACTTTTTTGTGAGTCCGGACACGATACAGATGTGTACCGATTTTCGTACATGTAGGTGAAACCGTCTAGTGGGGCTGTTGCGTTGAAATTTTGTAGGGGGCGCTGTTGCGCCATTAGGCCCCGCCCACTTTTTTTTTTTTTTAAATACGTAATTTTTCGCCACTTGTGATGTGCTTGCAAAGTTGCGCAACTTTTGGAGTACGTTTTGCGCCTCAAAAACGCGATTCTTTAGGGGGAAGAATAATAATAATAATCTTTGCAATTACAATAGGGTCCTCACACTGTGTGTGCTCGGGCCCTAATTAAAGCTGCAAGCAGCAATGACCGGGCCCTCGCAGCTCTACCCACGTCACAAGGCCAGCAGCCAATCAGAAACCAAACAGGAAGTCAGCCATTTCGACTAATTAGTGGCGTTTTGGCGCATTTTTGGCCGTTATCACGGGTCACACTTTAACGATAGTTTAAAGTTTTTCTCAAAAAAAAATTTGTGAGAAAAAAAAAAATTGCTAATTGCGCTGTTGCGCAATTAGCCACGCCCCCTTTTTTTTTTTTTGAATTACGTAAATTTTCGCCACGTGTAATGTGCTTGCAAAGTTCCGCAACTTTTGGAGTACGTTTTGACCCTCAAAAATGCGATTCTTTATCGGGAAGAATAATAATAATAATCTTTGCAATTACAATAGGGTCCTCACACACTGTGTGCTCGGGCCCTAATTAAAGCTGCAAGCAGCAATGACCGGGCCACATGACCGGGACCGGGTCACACTTTAACGATAGTTTAAAGTTTTTCTCAAAAAAAAATTTGTGAGAAAAAAAAAAATTGCTAATTGCGCTGTTGCGCAATTAGCCACGCCCCCTTTTTTTTTTTTTGAATTACGTAAATTTTCGCCACGTGTAATGTGCTTGCAAAGTTCCGCAACTTTTGGAGTACGTTTTGACCCTCAAAAATGCGATTCTTTATCGGGAAGAATAATAATAATAATCTTTGCAATTACAATAGGGTCCTCACACACTGTGTGCTCGGGCCCTAATTAAAGCTGCAAGCAGCAATGACCGGGCCCTCGCAGCTCTACCCACGTCACAAGGCCAGCAGCCAATCAGAAACCAAACAGGAAGTCAGCCATTTCGACTAATTAGTGGCGTTTTGGCGCATTTTTGGCCGTTATCACGGGTCGCACTTTAACGATAGTTTAAAGTTTTTCTCAAAAAAAAATGTTTGAGAAAAAGAATTGAGAAAAAAAAATTTGAGAAAAAAAAATGTGAGAAAAAAAAAATGTGAGAAAAAAAAATGAGAAAAAAAAATTTGAGAAAAAAAAAATTTTGAGAAAAAAAAATTGAGAAAAAAAATTTTGAGAAAAAAAAATTTGAGAAAAAAAAAAATTTGAGAAAAAAAAGTTTTTGAGAAAAAACAATTTGAGAAAAAAAATTTTTTTGAGAAAAAAAAAATTTTTGAGAAAAAAAAATGTTTTGAGAAAAAAAAAATGTATGACACCAGCCGCGAGTCTGTACGACAAACGGTTCATGAGTTATAGAGGCACTTCCTGTTTGGTGAAGAACACTTCCTGTTTGGCGAAGGAAGCGTCAATTAAGGTTAAGGACTCTTAATCAAGTCATATGATACCAGCCACAACTCTGTACGATAAACGGTTGATGAGTAACAGCCAAAAAAGGAACAATCAAGTTTCGGCCAATCAGAAGAGGGGGCGGGGCTTAGTTAAACCAATTAAGGTGAAGGACACTTAGTCAAGTCATATGATACCAGCCACAACTCTGTACGATAAACGGTTGATGAGTAACAGCCAAAAAAAAGGAACAATCAAGTATGGACCAATCAGAAGAGGGGGCACTTCCTGTTTGGTGAAGGAAGTTTGACACTTCGCCACGGGCACGCCGTTTTACGAAAACTCATGATTCGCACAACTTTTCATCGTTAAGGTGTCTTGAGTATGCCGACCGAACTTGAAGTTGATCCGATTAACCCCCTAGGAGGAGTTCGTTAAAGTGTGACGCGTGAAAACGGCCAAAAACACACCAAAACGCCACTAATTAGTCAAAATGGCTGACTTCCTGTTTGGTTTCGGACGTGGTGCCGAGAGACTTTTTAGGAGTCCGGACACAATACAGATGTGTACCGATTTTTGTACTTGTGGGTGAAACCGTCTAGTGGGGCTGTTGCGTTGAAATTTTGTAGGGGGCGCTGTTGCGCAATTAGGCCCCGCCCACTTTTTTTTTTTTTTAAATACCTAATTTTTCGCCACTTGTGATGTGCTTGCAAAGTTGCGCAACTTTTGGAGTACGTTTTGCGCCTCAAAAACGCGATTCTTTAGGGGGAAGAATAATAATAATAATCTTTGCAATTACAATAGGGTCCTCACACTGTGTGTGCTCGGGCCCTAATTAAAGCTGCAAGCAGCAATGGACGGGCCCTCGGAGCTCTTCCCACGTCACAAGGCCAGCAGCCAATCAGAAACCAAACAGGAAGTCAGCCATTTCGACTAATTAGTGGCGTTTTGGCGCATTTTTGGCCGCTATCACGGGTCGCACTTTAACGATAGTTTAACGTTTTTCTCAAAAAAAAATTTGAGAAAAAAAAATTTGAGAAAAAAAATGTTTTGAGAAAAAAAATTTTTGAGAAAAAAATGTTTTGAGAAAAAAAAATTGAGAAAAAAAAATTTGAGAAAAAAAAAATTTGAGAAAAAAAATTTGAGAAAAAAAAAATTTGAGAAAAAAAAATTTTGAGGAAAAAAAAAATTAAGAAAAAAAAAATTGAGAAAAAAAAATGTGAGAAAAAAAAATTTGAGAAAAAAAAATTTGAGAAAAAAAAAATGTTGAGAAAAAAAATTGAGAAAAAAAAATGTTGAGAAAAAAAAATGTTATGACACCAGCCGCGAGTCTGTACGACAAACGGTTCATGAGTTATAGAGGCACTTCCTGTTTGGTGAAGGGCACTTCCTGTTTGGCGGAGGAAGCGTCAATTAAGGTTAAGGACTCTTAATCAAGTCATATGATACCAGCCACAACTCTGTACGATAAACGGTTGATGAGTAATAGCCAAAAAAAGGAACAATGAAGTATGGACCAATCAGAAGAGGGGGCACTTCCTGTTTGGTGAAGGAAGTTTGACGCTACGCCACGGGCACGCCGTTTTACGAAAACTCACGATTCGCACAACTTTTCATCGTTAAGGTGTCTTGAGTATGCCGAGCGAACTTGAAGTTGATCCGATTAACCCCCTAGGAGGAGTTCGTTAAAGTGCGACACATGAAAACGTCCAAAAATACACCAAAACGCCACTAATTAGTCAAAATGGCTGACTTCCTGTTTGGTTTCGGACGTGGCGCCGAGAGACTTTTTTGTGAGTCCGGACACAATACAGATGTGTACCGATTTTTGTACTTGTGGGTGAAACCGTCTAGTGGGGCTGTTGCGTTGAAATTTTGTAGGGGGCGCTGTTGCGCAATTAGGCCCCGCCCACTTTTTTTTTTTTTTAAATACGTAATTTTTCGCCACTTGTGATGTGCTTGCAAAGTTGCGCAACTTTTGGAGTACGTTTTGCGCCTCAAAAACGCGATTCTTTAGGGGGAAGAATAATAATAATAATAATCTTTGCAATTACAATAGGGTCCTCACACTGTGTGTGCTCGGGCCCTAATAATCTTTGCAATTACAATAGGGTCCTCACACACTGTGTGTGCTCGGGCCCTAATTAAAGCTGCAAGCAGCAATGACCGGGCCCTCGGAGATCTACCCACGTCACAAGGGGTAGCAGCCAATTAGCATTAGAATTTAAGAATCAGCATTAGCATTTGTTAGCATTAGCATGTGTTAGCATTAGCATTTGTTAACGTTAGCATTAGCATTTTTTAACATTTGTTATTATTAGCATGTGTTAGCATTTGTTAGCATTAGCATGTGTTAGCATTAGCATTAGCATTTGTTAGCATTAGCATGTATTAGCATTAGCATTTGTTAGCATTAGCATGTGTTAGCATTAGCATTAGCATTTGTTAGCATTAGCATTAGCATGTGTTAGCATTAGCATGTGTTAGCATTAGCATGTTAGCATTAGCATGTGTTAGCATTATCATTTGTTAGCATTAGCATTTGTTAGCATTAGCATTTGTTAGCATTAGCATGTTAGCATTAGCATTTGTTAGCATTAGCATGTGTTAGCATTAGCATTTTTTAGCATTAGCATTAATTTAAAAAAAAAATCAGAAAAAAAATTTGAAGAAAAAAAAATTTGAGAAAAAAAAATTTGAGAAAAAAACATTTGAGAAAAAAAAATTTGAGAAAAAAAATTTTTGAGAAAAAAAAATTTTGAGAAAAAAAAATTTTGAGAAAAAAAAATTGAGAAAAAAAATTTTTGAGAAAAAAAAATTTGAGAAAAAAAAATTTGAGAAAAAAAAAATGTTATGACACCAGCCGCGAGTCTGTACGACAAACGGTTCATGAGTTATAGAGGCACTTCCTGTTTGGTGAAGGGCACTTCCTGTTTGGCGAAGGAAGCGTCAATTAAGGTTAAGGACTCTTAATCAAGTCATATGATACCAGCCACAACTCTGTACGATAAACGGTTGATGAGTAACAGCCAAAAAAAGGAACAATCAAGTATGGACCAATCAGAAGAGGGGGCACTTCCTGTTTGGTGAAGGAAGCTTGACCCTTCGCCACGGGCACGCCGTTTTACGAAAACTCACGATTCGCACAACTTTTCATCGTTAAGGTGTCTTGAGTATGCCGAGCGAACTTGAAGTTGATCCGATTAACGCCCTAGGAGGAGTTCGTTAAAGTGCGACACGTGAAAACGGCCAAAAATACACCAAAACGCCACTAATTAGTCAAAATGGCTGACTTCCTGTTTGGTTTCGGACGTGGCGCCGAGAGACTTTTTTGTGAGTCCGGACACGATACAGATGTGTACCGATTTTCATACGTGTAGGTGAAACCGTATGGTGGGGCTTGAGGCACGAAGTTTTGTAGGGGGCGCTGTTGCGCCATTAGGCCACGCCCCCTTTTTTTTTTTTTTTTATACGTACATTTTCGCCACTTGTGATGTGTGTGCAAAGTTGCGCAACTTTTTGAGTACGTTTTGCGCCTCAAAAACGCGATTTACTTTCGGGAAAATAATAATAATTAAAGCTGCAAGCAGCAATGGACGGGCCCTCGGAGCTCTTCCCACGTCACAAGGCCAGCAGCCAATCAGAAACCAAACAGGAAGTCAGCCATTTCGACTAATTAGTGGCGTTTTGGCGCATTTTTGGCCGCTATCACGGGTCGCACTTTAACGATAGTTTAACGTTTTTCTCAAAAAAAAATTTGAGAAAAAAAATTTGAGAAAAAAAAATTTGAGAAAAAAAAATGTTGAGAAAAAAATTTTTTGAGAAAAAAATGTTTTGAGAAAAAAAATTTGAGAAAAAAAAAAATTTGAGAAAAAAAAATTTTGAGGAAAAAAAAATTAAGAAAAAAAAATTGAGAAAAAAAAAATTTGAGAAAAATAAATTTGAGAAAAAAAAATTTGAGAAAAAAAAATTTGAGAAAAAAAAAATTTGAGAAAAAAAAAATTTTGAGAAAAAAAATTGAGAAAAAAAATGTTGAGAAAAAAAAATGTTATGACACCAGCCGCGAGTCTGTACGACAAACGGTTCATGAGTTATAGAGGCACTTCCTGTTTGGTGAAGGGCACTTCCTGTTTGGCGGAGGAAGCATCAATTAAGGTTAAGGACTCTTAATCAAGTCATATGATACCAGCCACAACTCTGTAAGATAAACGGTTGATGAGTAACAGCCAAAAAAAGGAACAATGAAGTATGGACCAATCAGAAGAGGGGGCACTTCCTGTTTGGTGAAGGAAGTTTGACGCTACGCCACGGGCACGCCGTTTTACGAAAACTCACGATTCGCACAACTTTTCATCGTTAAGGTGTCTTGAGTATGCCGAGCGAACTTGAAGTTGATCCGATTAACCCCCTAGGAGGAGTTCGTTAAAGTGCGACACATGAAAACGTCCAAAAATACACCAAAACGCCACTAATTAGTCAAAATGGCTGACTTCCTGTTTGGTTTCGGACGTGGCGCCGAGAGACTTTTTTGTGAGTCCGGACACAATACAGATGTGTACCGATTTTTGTACTTGTGGGTGAAACCGTCTAGTGGGGCTGTTGCGTTGAAATTTTGTAGGGGGCGCTGTTGCGCAATTAGGCCCCGCCCACTTTTTTTTTTTTTAAATACGTAATTTTTCGCCACTTGTGATGTGCTTGCAAAGTTGCGCAACTTTTGGAGTACGTTTTGCGCCTCAAAAACGCGATTCTTTAGGGGGAAGAATAATAATAATAATAATCTTTGCAATTACAATAGGGTCCTCACACTGTGTGTGCTCGGGCCCTAATTAAAGCTGCAAGTAGCAATGACCGGGCCCTCGGAGATCTACCCACGTCACAAGGGGTAGCACCCAATTAGCATTAGAATTTAAGAATCAGCATTAGCATTTGTTAGCATTAGCATGTGTTAGCATTAGCATTTGTTAACATTAGCATTAGCATTTTTTAACATTTGTTATTATTAGCATGTGTTAGCATTTGTTAGCATTAGCATGTGTTAGCATTAGCATTAGCATTTGTTAGCATTAGCATGTGTTAGCATTAGCATGTGTTAGCATTAGCATTAGCATTTGTTAGCATTAGCATTAGCATGTGTTAGCATTAGCATTAGCATATGTCAGTATTAGCATGTGTTAGCATTAGCATGTTAGCATTAGCATTTGTTAGCATTAGCATGTGTTAGCATTAGCATTAGCATTTGTTAGCATTAGCATGTGTTAGCATTAGCATTAGCATGTTAGCATTAGCATTTGTTAGCATTAGCATTTGTTAGCATTAGCATGTTAGCATTAGCATTTGTTAGCATTAACATGTGTTAGCATTAGCATGTTAGCATTAGCATTTGTTAGCATTAGCATGTGTTAGCATTAGCATTTGTTAGCATTAGCATTAAATTTAAAAAAAATTTGAGAAAAAAAAAATTGAAGAAAAAAGAAATTTGAGAAAGAAAAAATTTTGAGAAAAAAAATTTTTGAGAAAAAAAATTTGAGAAAAAAAAATTGAGAAAAAAAATTTGAGAAAAAAAAATTTGAGAAAAAAAATTTGAGAAAAAAAATTTGAGGAAAAAAAAATTTGAGAAAAAATTCTTTTTGAGAAAAAAAAGTTTTTGAGAAAAAAAAATTTTGAGAAAAAAAAAATGTTGAGAAAAAAAAAATTATGACACCAGCCGCGAGTCTGTACGACAAACGGTTCATGAGTTATAGAGGCACTTCCTGTTTGGTGAAGGGCACTTCCTGTTTGGCGAAGGAAGCGTCAAATAAGGTTAAGGACTCTTAATCAAGTCATATGATACCAGCCACAACTCTGTACGATAAACGGTTGATGAGTAACAGCCAAAAAAAGGAACAACACTTCCTGTTTGGTGAAGGAAGTTTGACGCTACGCCACGGGCTCGCCGTTTTACGAAAACTCACGATTCGCACAACTTTTCATCGTTAAGGTGTCTTGAGTATACCGAGCGAACTTGAAGTTGATCCGATTAACCCCCTAGGAGGAGTTCGTTAAAGTGCGACACGTGAAATTGTCCAAAAATACACCAAAACGCCACTAATTAGTCAAAATGGCTGACTTCCTGTTTGGTTTCGGACGTGGCGCCGAGAGACTTTTTTGTGAGTCCGGACACAATACAGATGTGTACCGATTTTCGTACTTGTGGGTGAAACCGTATAGTGGGGCTGTTGCGTTGAAATATTGTAGGGGGCGCTGTTGCGCCATTAGGCCACGCCCCCCCCTTTTTTTTTTTATTACGTAATTTTTCGCCACGTGTAATGTGCTTGCAAAGTTCCGCAACTTTTGGAGTACGTTTTGCCCCTCAAAAATGCGATTCTTTATCGGGAAGAATAATAATAATAATCTTTGCAATTACAATAGGGTCCTCACACACTGTGTGTGCTCGGGCCCTAATAATTAAAGCTGCAAGCAGCAATGACCGGGCCCTCGCAGCTCTACCCACGTCACAAGGCCAGCAGCCAATCAGAAACCAAACAGGAAGTCAGCCATTTCGACTAATTAGTGGCGTTTTGGCGCATTTTTGGCCGTTATCACGGGTCGCACTTTAACGATAGTTTAAAGTTTTTCTCAAAAAAAAATGTTTGAGAAAAAAAAAATTGAGAAAAAAAATTTTTTGAGAAAAAAAACTTGGGGAAAAAAAAATTTGAGAAAAAAAATATATTTTGAGAAAAAAAAATTTGAGAAAAAAAAATTTGAGAAAAAAAAAATTAGAAAAAAAAAATTGAGAAAAAAAATTTTTAGAAAAAAAATTTGAGAAAAAAAAATGAAAAAGAATTTTTGAGAAAAAAAAAATTGAGAAAAAAAAAATTTTGAGAAAAAAAATTTTGAGAAAAAAAAAATTTTTAGAAAAAAAAATTTGAGAAAAAAAAATTGAGAAAAAAAAATTTTGAGAAAAAAAAGTGAGAAAAAAAAATGTTGAGAAAAAAAAAATTATGACACCAGCCGCGAGTCTGTACGACAAACGGTTCATGAGTTATAGAGGCACTTCCTGTTTGGTGAAGGGCACTTCCTGTTTGGCGAAGGAAGCGTCAATTTAGGTTAAGGACTCTTAATCAAGTCATATGATACCAGCCACAACTCTGTACGATAAACGGTTGATGAGTAACAGCCAAAAAAGGAACAATCAAGTTTCGGCCAATCAGAAGAGGGGGCGGGGCTTAGTTAAACCAATTAAGGTGAAGGACACTTAGTCAAGTCATATGATACCAGCCACAACTCTGTACGATAAACGGTTGATGAGTAACAGCCAAAAAAAGGAAAAATGAAGTATGGACCAATCAGAAGAGGGGGCACTTCCTGTTTGGTGAAGGAAGTTTGACGCTACGCCACGGGCTCGCCGTTTTACGAAAACTCATGATTCGCACAACTTTTCATCGTGAAGGTGTCTTGAGTATGCCGAGCGAACTTGAAGTTGATCCGATTAACCCCCTAGGAGGAGTTCGTTAAAGTGCGACACGTGAAAACGTCCAAAAATACACCAAAACGCCACTAATTAGTCAAAATGGCTGACTTCCTGTTTGGTTTCGGACGTGGTGCCGAGAGACTTTTTTGTGAGTCCGGACACGATACAGATGTGTACCGATTTTCGTACGTGTAGGTGAAATCGTATGGTGGGGCTTGAGGCACAAAGTTTTGTAGGGGGCGCTGTTGCGCAATTAGCCACGCCCCCCCTTTTTTTTTTTTTGAATTACGTAAATTTTCGCCACGTGTAATGTGCTTGCAAAGTTCCGCAACTTTTGGAGTACGTTTTGCCCCTCAAAAATGCGATTCTTTATCGGGAAGAATAATAATAATAATCTTTGCAATTACAATAGGGTCCTCACACACTGTGTGTGCTCGGGCCCTAATTAAAGCTGCAAGCAGCAATGGACGGGCCCTCGGAGCTCTTCCCACGTCACAAGGCCAGCAGCCAATCAGAAACCAAACAGGAAGTCAGCCATTTCGACTAATTAGTGGCGTTTTGGCGCATTTTTGGCCGCTATCACGGGTCGCACTTTAACGATAGTTTAACGTTTTTCTCAAAAAAAAATTTGAGAAAAAAAATTTGAGAAAAAAAATTTGAGAAAAAAAAATTTGAGAAAAAAAAATGTTGAGAAAAAAAATTTTTGAGAAAAAAATGTTTTGAGAAAAAAAATTGAGAAAAAAAAAATTGAGAAAAAAAAATTTGAGAAAAAAAATTTGAGAAAAAAAAAATTTGAGAAAAAAAAAATTTGAGAAAAAAAAATTTTGAGGAAAAAAAAATTAAGAAAAAAAAATTGAGAAAAAAAAATTTGAGAAAAAAAAAATTGAGAAAAAAAAATTTGAGAAAAAAAAATTTGAGAAAAAAAAAATTTGAGAAAAAAAAAATTTTGAGAAAAAAAATTGAGAAAAAAAATGTTGAGAAAAAAAAAATGTTATGACACCAGCCGCGAGTCTGTACGACAAACGGTTCATGAGTTATAGAGGCACTTCCTGTTTGGTGAAGGGCACTTCCTGTTTGGCGGAGGAAGCGTCAATTAAGGTTAAGGACTCTTAATCAAGTCATATGATACCAGCCACAACTCTGTACGATAAACGGTTGATGAGTAACAGCCAAAAAAAGGAACAATGAAGTATGGACCAATCAGAAGAGGGGGCACTTCCTGTTTGGTGAAGGAAGTTTGACGCTACGCCACGGGCACGCCGTTTTACGAAAACTCACGATTCGCACAACTTTTCATCGTTAAGGTGTCTTGAGTATGCCGAGCGAACTTGAAGTTGATCCGATTAACCCCCTAGGAGGAGTTCGTTAAAGTGCGACACATGAAAACGTCCAAAAATACACCAAAACGCCACTAATTAGTCAAAATGGCTGACTTCCTGTTTGGTTTCGGACGTGGCGCCGAGAGACTTTTTTGTGAGTCCGGACACAATACAGATGTGTACCGATTTTTGTACTTGTGGGTGAAACCGTCTAGTGGGGCTGTTGCGTTGAAATTTTGTAGGGGGCGCTGTTGCGCAATTAGGCCCCGCCCACTTTTTTTTTTTTTTAAATACGTAATTTTTCGCCACTTGTGATGTGCTTGCAAAGTTGCGCAACTTTTGGAGTACGTTTTGCGCCTCAAAAACGCGATTCTTTAGGGGGAAGAATAATAATAATTAAAGCTGCAAGCAGCAATGGACGGGCCCTCGGAGCTCTTCCCACGTCACAAGGCCAGCAGCCAATCAGAAACCAAACAGGAAGTCAGCCATTTCGACTAATTAGTGGCGTTTTGGCGCATTTTTGGCCGCTATCACGGGTCGCACTTTAACGATAGTTTAACGTTTTTCTCAAAAAAAAATTTGAGAAAAAAAATTTGAGAAAAAAAAATTTGAGAAAAAAAAATGTTGAGAAAAAAATTTTTTGAGAAAAAAATGTTTTGAGAAAAAAAAATTGAGAAAAAAAAATTTGAGAAAAAAAAAATTTGAGAAAAAAAATTTGAGAAAAAAAAATTTGAGAAAAAAAAATTTTGAGGAAAAAAAAAATTAAGAAAAAAAAATTGAGAAAAAAAAAATTTGAGAAAAAAAAATTTGAGAAAAAAAAATTGGAGAAAAAAAAATTTGAGAAAAAAAAAATTTTGAGAAAAAAAATTGAGAAAAAAAATGTTGAGAAAAAAAAATGTTATGACACCAGCCGCGAGTCTGTACGACAAACGGTTCATGAGTTATAGAGGCACTTCCTGTTTGGTGAAGGGCACTTCCTGTTTGGCGGAGGAAGCGTCAATTAAGGTTAAGGACTCTTAATCAAGTCATATGATACCAGCCACAACTCTGTACGATAAACGGTTGATGAGTAACAGCCAAAAAAAGGAACAATGAAGTATGGACCAATCAGAAGAGGGGGCACTTCCTGTTTGGTGAAGGAAGTTTGACGCTACGCCACGGGCACGCCGTTTTACGAAAACTCACGATTCGCACAACTTTTCATCGTTAAGGTGTCTTGAGTATGCCGAGCGAACTTGAAGTTGATCCGATTAACCCCCTAGGAGGAGTTCGTTAAAGTGCGACACATGAAAACGTCCAAAAATACACCAAAACGCCACTAATTAGTCAAAATGGCTGACTTCCTGTTTGGTTTCGGACGTGGCGCCAAGAGACTTTTTTGTGAGTCCGGACACAATACAGATGTGTACCGATTTTTGTACTTGTGGGTGAAACCGTCTAGTGGGGCTGTTGCGTTGAAATTTTGTAGGGGGCGCTGTTGCGCAATTAGGCCCCGCCCACTTTTTTTTTTTTTTAAATACGTAATTTTTCGCCACTTGTGATGTGCTTGCAAAGTTGCGCAACTTTTGGAGTACGTTTTGCGCCTCAAAAACGCGATTCTTTAGGGGGAAGAATAATAATAATTAAAGCTGCAAGCAGCAATGGACGGGCCCTCGGAGCTCTTCCCACGTCACAAGGCCAGCAGCCAATCAGAAACCAAACAGGAAGTCAGCCATTTCGACTAATTAGTGGCGTTTTGGCGCATTTTTGGCCGCTATCACGGGTCGCACTTTAACGATAGTTTAACGTTTTTCTCAAAAAAAAATTTGAGAAAAAAAAATTTGAGAAAAAAAAATGTTGAGAAAAAAAATTTTTGAGAAAAAAATGTTTTGAGAAAAAAAAATTGAGAAAAAAAAATTTGAGAAAAAAAAAATTTGAGAAAAAAAATTTGAGAAAAAAAAAATTTGAGAAAAAAAAATTGAGGAAAAAAAAATTAAGAAAAAAAAAATTGAGAAAAAAAAAATTTGAGAAAAAAAAATTTGAGAAAAAAAAATTTGAGAAAAAAAAAATTTGAGAAAAAAAAAATTTTGAGAAAAAAAATTGAGAAAAAAAATGTTGAGAAAAAAAAAATGTTATGACACCAGCCGCGAGTCTGTACGACAAACGGTTCATGAGTTATAGAGGCACTTCCTGTTTGGTGAAGGGCACTTCCTGTTTGGCGAAGGAAGTGCCAATTATGGTTAAGGACTCTTAATCAAGTCATATGACATCAGCCACGAGTCTGTACGACAAACGGTTCATGAGTTATAGAGGCACTTCCTGTTTGGTGAAGGGCACTTCCTGTTTGGCGAAGGAAGCGTCAATTAAGGTGAAGGACTCTTAATCAAGTCATATGACATCAGCCACGAGTCTGTACGACAAACGGTTCATGAGTTATAGAGTCACTTCCTGTTTGGCGAAGGGCACTTCCTGTTTGGCGAAGGAAGAAAAAAAAAATTTTGAGAGAAAAAAAAAGCATGTGTTAGCATTAGCATGTGTTAGCATTAGCATTAGCATTTGTTAGCATTATTACGACAAACGGTAGCATTAGCATTTGTTAGCATTAGCATCTGTTAGCATTAGCATGTTAGCATTAGCATTTTTTTACATTAGCATTAGCAACATTTTTGAGAAAAAAAAATTGAGAAAAAAAAAAGTTTTGAAAAAAAAAAATTTGAGTAAAAAAAATTTGAGAAAAAAAATTTTTGAGAAAAAAAAAATTTTGAGAAAAAAAATTTGAGAAAAAAAATTTGAGAAAAAAAAAATTTGAGAAAAAAAAATTGAGAAAAAAAAATTTTGAGAAAAAAAAATTTTGAGAAAAAAAAAATTTGAGAAAAAAAAAATTTGGAGAAAAAAAAAATTTGAGGAAAAAAAAATTATGACACCAGCCGCGAGTCTGTACGACAAACGGTTCAAGAGTTATAGAGGCACTTCCTGTTTGGTGAAGGGCACTTCCTGTTTGGCGAAGGAAGCGTCAATTAAGGTTAAGGACTCTTAATCAAGTCATATGATACCAGCCACAACTCTGTACGATAAACGGTTGATGAGTAACAGCCAAAAAAAGGAACAATGAAGTATGGACCAATCAGAAGAGGGGGCACTTCCTGTTTGGTGAAGGAAGTTTGACGCTACGCCACGGGCACGCCGTTTTACGAAAACTCACGATTCGCACAACTTTTCATCGTTAAGGTGTCTTGAGTATGCCGAGCGAACTTGAAGTTGATCCGATTAACCCCCTAGGAGGAGTTCGTTAAAGTGCGACACATGAAAACGTCCCAAAATACACCAAAACGCCACTAATTAGTCAAAATGGCTGACTTCCTGTTTGGTTTCGGACGTGGCGCCGAGAGACTTTTTTGTGAGTCCGGACACGATACAGATGTGTACCGATTTTCATACGTGTAGGTGAAACCGTATGGTGGGGCTTGAGGCACGAAGTTTTGTAGGGGGCGCTGTTGCGCCATTAGGCCACGCCCCCTTTTTTTTTTTTTTAAATACGTACATTTTCGCCACTTGTGATGTGTGTGCAAAGTTGCGCAACTTTTTGAGTACGTTTTGCGCCTCAAAAACGCGATTTACTTTCGGGAAAATAATAATAATAATTAAAGCTGCAAGCAGCAATGGACGGGCCCTCGGAGCTCTTCCCACGTCACAAGGCCAGCAGCCAATCAGAAACCAAACAGGAAGTCAGCCATTTCGACTAATTAGTGGCGTTTTGGCGCATTTTTGGCCGCTATCACGGGTCGCACTTTAACGATAGTTTAACGTTTTTCTCAAAAAAAAATTTGAGAAAAAAAATTTGAGAAAAAAAAATTTGAGAAAAAAAAATGTTGAGAAAAAAATTTTTTGAGAAAAAAATGTTTTGAGAAAAAAAAATTGAGAAAAAAAAATTTGAGAAAAAAAAAATTTGAGAAAAAAAAATTGAGAAAAAAAAAATTTGAGAAAAAAAAAATTTGAGAAAAAAAAAATTAAGAAAAAAAAATTGAGAAAAAAAAAATTTGAGAAAAAAAAATTTGAGAAAAAAAAAATTTGAGAAAAAAAAAATTTTGAGAAAAAAAATTGAGAAAAAAAATGTTGAGAAAAAAAAAATGTTATGACACCAGCCGCGAGTCTGTACGACAAACGGTTCATGAGTTATAGAGGCACTTCCTGTTTGGTGAAGGGCACTTCCTGTTTGGCGGAGGAAGCGTCAATTAAGGTTAAGGACTCTTAATCAAGTCATATGATACCAGCCACAACTCTGTACGATAAACGGTTGATGAGTAACAGCCAAAAAAAGGAACAATGAAGTATGGACCAATCAGAAGAGGGGGCACTTCCTGTTTGGTGAAGGAAGTTTGACGCTACGCCACGGGCACGCCGTTTTACGAAAACTCACGATTCGCACAACTTTTCATCGTTAAGGTGTCTTGAGTATGCCGAGCGAACTTGAAGTTGATCCGATTAACCCCCTAGGAGGAGTTCGTTAAAGTGCGACACATGAAAACGTCCAAAAATACACCAAAACGCCACTAATTAGTCAAAATGGCTGACTTCCTGTTTGGTTTCGGACGTGGCGCCGAGAGACTTTTTTGTGAGTCCGGACACAATACAGATGTGTACCGATTTTTGTACTTGTGGGTGAAACCGTCTAGTGGGGCTGTTGCGTTGAAATTTTGTAGGGGGCGCTGTTGCGCAATTAGGCCCCGCCCACTTTTTTTTTTTTTTAAATACGTAATTTTTCGCCACTTGTGATGTGCTTGCAAAGTTGCGCAACTTTTGGAGTACGTTTTGCGCCTCAAAAACGCGATTCTTTAGGGGGAAGAATAATAATAATAATAATTAAAGCTGCAAGCAGCAATGACCGGGCCCTCGGAGATCTACCCACATCACAAGGGGTAAAAAAAAAATTTTGAGAAAAAAAAAATTGAGAAAAAAAAATTTTGAGAAAAAAAAATTTTGAGAAAATAAAAATTGAGAAAAAAAAATTTGAGGAAAAAAAAATTTGAGAAAAAAAAAATTTGAGAAAAAAAAATTGAGAAAAAAAAATTTTTGAGAAAAAAAATTTTTGAGAAAAAAAAAATTTGAGAAAAAAAAAATTTTGAGAAAAAAAAAATTTGAGAAAAAAAAAATTTGAGAAAAAAAAATTTGAGAAAAAAAAATTTGAGAAAAAAAAATTTGAGAAAAAAAAAAATTTGAGAAAAAAAAAATTTGAGAAAAAAAAAAATTGAGAAAAAAAAAAATTGAGAAAAAAAAATGTTATGACACCAGCCGCGAGTCTGTACGACAAACGGTTCATGAGTTATAGAGGCACTTCCTGTTTGGTGAAGGGCACTTCCTGTTTGGCGAAGGAAGCGTCAATTAAGGTTAAGGACTCTTAATCAAGTCATATGATACCAGCCACAACTCTGTACGATAAACGGTTGATGAGTAACAGCCAAAAAAGGAACAATCAAGTTTCGGCCAATCAGAAGAGGGGGCGGGGCTTAGTTAAACCAATTAAGGTGAAGGACACTTAGTCAAGTCATATGATACCAGCCACAACTCTGTACGATAAACGGTTGATGAGTAACAGCCAAAAAAAGGAACAATCAAGTATGGACCAATCAGAAGAGGGGGCACTTCCTGTTTGGCGAAGGAAGTTTGACGCTTCGCCACGGGCACGCCGTTTTACGAAAACTCACGATTCGCACAACTTTTCATCGTTAAGGTGTCTTGAGTATGCCGAGCGAACTTGAAGTTGATCCGATTAACCCCCTAGGAGGAGTTCGTTAAAGTGCGACCCGTGAAAACGGCCAAAAATACACCAAAACGCCACTAATTAGTCAAAATGGCTGACTTCCTGTTTGGTTTCGGACGTGGCGCCGAGAGACTTTTTTGTGAGTCCGGACACGATACAGATGTGTACCGATTTTCGTACGTGTAGGTGAAACCGTCTAGTGGGGCTGTTGCGTTGAAATTTTGTAGGGGGCGCTGTTGCGCCATTAGGCCCCGCCCACTTTTTTTTTTTTTTAAATACGTAATTTTTCGCCACTTGTGATGTGCTTGCAAAGTTGCGCAACTTTTGGAGTACGTTTTGCGCCTCAAAAACGCGATTCTTTAGGGGGAAGAATAATAATAATTAAAGCTGCAAGCAGCAATGACCGGGCCCTCGGAGATCTACCCACGTCACAAGGGGTAGCAGCCAATTAGCATTAGAATTTAAGAATCAGCATTAGCATTTGTTATTATTAGCATGTGTTAGCATTAGCATTTGTTAACATTAGCATTAGCAATTTTTAACATTTGTTATTATTAGCATGTGTTAGCATTTGTTAGCATTAGCATTTGTTAGCATTAGCATGTGTCAGTATTAGCATGTGTTAGCATTAGCATTAGCATGTTAGCATTAGCATTTGTTAGCATCAGCATGTGTTAGCATTAGCATTTGTTAGCATTAGCATGTGTTAACATTAGCATTAGCACGTTAGCATTAGCATTTGTTAGCATTAGCTTTTGTTAACATTAGCATTAGCATTTGTTAGCATTAACATGTGTTAGCATTAGCGAGTTAGCATTAGCATTTGTTAGCATTAGCATGTGTTAGCATTAACATTTTTTAGCATTAGCATTAAATTAAAAAAAATTGAGAAAAAAAATTTGAGAAAAAAAAATTTGAGAAAAAAAAATTTAAGAAAAAAAATTTGAGAAAAAAAATTTGAGAAAAAAAAATTTGAGAAAAAAAAATTTGAGAAAAAAAAAAATTGAAAAAAAAAAATTTGAGAAAAAAAAAATTGAAAAAAAAAAAATTTGAGAAAAAAAAAATTTGAGAAAAAAAAAAAATTTGAGAAAAAAAAATTTGAGAAAAAAAAATTTGAGAAAAAAAAATTTGAGAAAAAAAAATTTGAGAAAAAAAAAATTTTTGAAAAAAAAAAATTTGAGAAAAAAAAAAATTTGAGAAAAAAAAAAATTGAGAAAAAAAAATTTGAGAAAAAAAAATTTGAGAAAAAAAAAATTTGAGAAAAAAAAAAATTGATAAAAAAAAATTTGAGAAAAAAAAATTTGAGAAAAAAAAAATTGAGAAAAAAAAATTTTTGAGGAAAAAAAAATGTTATGACACCAGCCGCGAGTCTGTACGACAAACGGTTCATGAGTTATAGAGGCACTTCCTGTTTGGTGAAGGGCACTTCCTGTTTGGTGAAGGGCACTTCCTGTTTGGCGAAGGAAGCGTCAATTAAGGTTAAGGACTCTTAATCAAGTCATATGATACCAGCCACAACTCTGTACGATAAACGGTTGATGAGTAACAGCCAAAAAAAGGAACAATCAAGTATGGACCAATCAGAAGAGGGGGCACTTCCTGTTTGGTGAAGGAAGTTTGACGCTACGCCACGGGCACGCCGTTTTACGAAAACTCACGATTCGCACAACTTTTCATCGTCAAGGTGTCTTGAGTATGCCGAGCGAACTTGAAGTTGATCCGATTAACCCCCTAGGAGGAGTTTGTTAAAGTGCGACACGTGAAAACGGCCAAAAATACACCAAAACGCCACTAATTAGTCAAAATGGCTGACTTCCTGTTTGGTTTCGGACGTGGCGCCGAGAGACTTTTTTGTGAGTCCGGACACAATACAGATGTGTACCGATTTTCGTACGTGTAGGTGAAACCGTATGGTGGGGCTTGAGGCACGAAGTTTTGTAGGGGGCGCTGTTGCGCCATTAGGCCACGCCCCCTTTTATTTTTTTTTAAATACGTACATTTTCGCCACTTGTGATGTGTGTGCAAAGTTGCGCAACTTTTTGAGTACGTTTGGCGCCTCAAAAACGCGATTTACTTTCGGGAAAATAATAATAATAATAATAATTAAAGCTGCAAGCAGCAATGGACGGGCCCTCGGAGCTCTTCCCACGTCACAAGGCCAGCAGCCAATCAGAAACCAAACAGGAAGTCAGCCATTTCGACTAATTAGTGGCGTTTTGGCGCATTTTTGGCCGCTATCACGGGTCGCACTTTAACGATAGTTTAACGTTTTTCTCAAAAAAAAAATTTGAGAAAAAAAATTTGAGAAAAAAAAATTTGAGAAAAAAAAAATTTGAGAAAAAAAAATTTTGAGGAAAAAAAAAATTAAGAAAAAAAAAATTGAGAAAAAAAAATTTGAGAAAAAAAAATTTGAGAAAAAAAAATTTGAGAAAAAAAAATTTGAGAAAAAAAAAATTTGAGAAAAAAAAAATTTTGAGAAAAAAAATTGAGAAAAAAAATGTTGAGAAAAAAAAAATGTTATGACACCAGCCGCGAGTCTGTACGACAAACGGTTCATGAGTTATAGAGGCACTTCCTGTTTGGTGAAGGGCACTTCCTGTTTGGCGGAGGAAGCGTCAATTAAGGTTAAGGACTCTTAATCAAGTCATATGATACCAGCCACAACTCTGTACGATAAACGGTTGATGAGTAACAGCCAAAAAAAGGAACAATGAAGTATGGACCAATCAGAAGAGGGGGCACTTCCTGTTTGGTGAAGGAAGTTTGACGCTACGCCACGGGCACGCCGTTTTACGAAAACTCACGATTCGCACAACTTTTCATCGTTAAGGTGTCTTGAGTATGCCGAGCGAACTTGAAGTTGATCCGATTAACCCCCTAGGAGGAGTTCGTTAAAGTGCGACACATGAAAACGTCCAAAAATACACCAAAACGCCACTAATTAGTCAAAATGGCTGACTTCCTGTTTGGTTTCGGACGTGGCGCCGAGAGACTTTTTTGTGAGTCCGGACACAATACAGATGTGTACCGATTTTTGTACTTGTGGGTGAAACCGTCTAGTGGGGCTGTTGCGTTGAAATTTTGTAGGGGGCGCTGTTGCGCAATTAGGCCCCGCCCACTTTTTTTTTTTTTTAAATACGTAATTTTTCGCCACTTGTGATGTGCTTGCAAAGTTGCGCAACTTTTGGAGTACGTTTTGCGCCTCAAAAACGCGATTCTTTAGGGGGAAGAATAATAATAATCTTTGCAATTACAATAGGGTCCTCACACTGTGTGTGCTCGGGCCCTAATAATCTTTGCAAATACAATAGGGTCCTCTCACACTGTGTGTGCTCGGGCCCTAATAATCTTTGCAAATACAATAGGGTCCTCACACACTGTGTGTGGCTCGGGCCCTAATAATTAAAGCTGCAAGCAGCAATGACCGGGCCCTCGGAGATCTACCCACGTCACAAGGGGTAGCAGCCAATTAGCATTAGAATTTAAGAATCAGCATTAGCATTTGTTAGCATTAGCACGTGTTAGCATTAGCATATGTTAGCATTAGCATTAGCATGTTAGCATTAGCATTTGTTAGCATTAGCATGTGTTAGCATTAGCATTAGAATTTGTTAGCTTAGCATGTGTTAGCATTAGCATTAGCATGTTAGCATTAGCATGTTAGCATTAGCATGTTAGCATTAGCATTTGTTAGCATTAGCATTAGCATGTTAGCATTAGCATTTGTTAGCATTAACATGTGTTAGCATTAGCATGTTAGCATTAGCATTTGTTAGCATTATCATTAAATTAAAAAAAAATTGAGAAAAAAAAATTGATGAGAAAAAAAAATTTTGAGAAAAAAAAAATTGAAAAAAAAATGTGAGAAAAAAAAATTGAGAAAAAAAATTTTGAGAAAAAAAAATTTTGAGAAAAAAAAAATTTTGAGAAAAAAAAAATTTGAGAAAAAAAAAATTTTAGAAAAAAAAAATGTTGAGAAAAAAAAAATGATGACACCAGCCGCGAGTCTGTACGACAAACGGTTCATGAGTTATAGAGGCACTTCCTGTTTGGTGAAGGGCACTTCCTGTTTGGCGAAGGAAGCGTCAATTAAGGTTAAGGACTCTTAATCAAGTCATATGATACCAGCCACAACTCTGTACGATAAACGGTTGATGAGTAACAGCCAAGAAAAGGAACAATCAAGTATGGACCAATCAGAAGAGGGGGCACTTCCTGTTTGGCGAAGGAAGTTTGACGCTTCGCCACGGGCACGCGGTTTTACGAAAACTCACGATTCGCACAACTTTTCATCGTTAAGGTGTCTTGAGTATGCCGAGCGAACTTGAAGTTGATCCGATTAACCCCCTAGGAGGAGTTCGTTAAAGTGCGACACGTGAAAACGGCCAAAAATACACCAAAACGCCACTAATTAGTCAAAATGGCTGACTTCCTGTTTGGTTTCGGACGTGGCGCCGAGAGACTTTTTTGTGAGTCCGGACACGATACAGATGTGTACCGATTTTCGTACGTGTAGGTGAAACCGTATGGTGGGGCTTGAGGCACGAAGTTTTGTAGGGGGCGCTGTTGCGCCATTAGGCCACGCCCCCTTTTATTTTTTTTTAAATACGTAAATTTTCGCCACTTGTGATGTGTGTGCAAAGTTGCGCAACTTTTTGAGTACGTTTTGCGCCTCAAAAACGCGATTCTTTATCGGGAAGAATAATAATAATAATCTTTGCAATTACAATAGGGTCCTCACACTGTGTGTGCTCGGGCCCTAATTAAAGCTGCAAGCAGCAATGGACGGGCCCTCGGAGCTCTTCCCACGTCACAAGGCCAGCAGCCAATCAGAAACCAAACAGGAAGTCAGCCATTTCGACTAATTAGTGGCGTTTTGGCGCATTTTTGGCCGCTATCACGGGTCGCACTTTAACGATAGTTTAACGTTTTTCTCAAAAAAAAATGTGAGAAAAAAATTTTGAGAAAAAAAAAATTGAGAAAAAAAAATTTGAGAAAAAAAAAATTTGAGAAAAAAAATTTGAGAAAAAAAAAATTTGAGAAAAAAAAATTTTGAGGAAAAAAAAAATTAAGAAAAAAAAATTGAGAAAAAAAAATTTTGAGAAAAAAAAATTTGCGAAAAAAAAATTTGAGAAAAAAAAATTTGAGAAAAAAAAAATTTGAGAAAAAAAAAATTTGAGAAAAAAAAAAATTTGAGAAAAAAAAAATTTTGAGAAAAAAATTGAGAAAAAAAATGTTGAGAAAAAAAAAATGTTATGACACCAGCCGCGAGTCTGTACGACAAACGGTTCATGAGTTATAGAGGCACTTCCTGTTTGGTGAAGGGCACTTCCTGTTTGGCGGAGGAAGCGTCAATTAAGGTTAAGGACTCTTAATCAAGTCATATGATACCAGCCACAACTCTGTACGATAAACGGTTGATGAGTAACAGCCAAAAAAAGGAACAATGAAGTATGGACCAATCAGAAGAGGGGGCACTTCCTGTTTGGTGAAGGAAGTTTGACGCTACGCCACGGGCACGCCGTTTTACGAAAACTCACGATTCGCACAACTTTTCATCGTTAAGGTGTCTTGAGTATGCCGAGCGAACTTGAAGTTGATCCGATTAACCCCCTAGGAGGAGTTCGTTAAAGTGCGACACATGAAAACGTCCAAAAATACACCAAAACGCCACTAATTAGTCAAAATGGCTGACTTCCTGTTTGGTTTCGGACGTGGCGCCGAGAGACTTTTTTGTGAGTCCGGACACAATACAGATGTGTACCGATTTTTGTACTTGTGGGTGAAACCGTCTAGTGGGGCTGTTGCGTTGAAATTTTGTAGGGGGCGCTGTTGCGCAATTAGGCCCCGCCCACTTTTTCTTTTTTTTTAAATACGTAATTTTTCGCCACTTGTGATGTGCTTGCAAAGTTGCGCAACTTTTGGAGTACGTTTTGCGACTCAAAAACGCGATTCTTTAGGGGGAAGAATAATAATAATAATCTTTGCAATTACAATAGGGTCCTCACACTGTGTGTGCTCGGGCCCTAATTAAAGCTGCAAGCAGCAATGACCGGGCCCTCGCAGCTCTACCCACGTCACAAGGCCAGCAGCCAATCAGAAACCAAACAGGAAGTCAGCCATTTCGACTAATTAGTGGCGTTTTGGCGCATTTTTGGCCGTTATCACGGGTCGCAACGATAGTTTAAAGTTTTTCTCAAAAAAAAATGCTTGAGAAAAAAAAATTTGAGAAAAAAAAATTTGAGAAAAAAAAAATTGAGAAAAAAAAAATTGAGAAAAAAAAAATTTTGAGAAAAAAAAAATTGAGAAAAAAAATTGAGAAAAAAAAAATTTTGAGAAAAAAAAAATTTTGAGAAAAAAAAAATTTGAGAAAAAAAATTTGAGAATAAAAAAAATTTGAGAAAAAAAAATTTTTTGAGAAAAAAAAAATTTTTGAGAAAAAAAAAATGTTTTGAGAAAAAAAAAATGTATGACACCAGCCGCGAGTCTGTACGACAAACGGTTCATGAGTTATAGAGGCACTTCCTGTTTGGTGAAGAACACTTCCTGTTTGGCGAAGGAAGCGTCAATTAAGGTTAAGGACTCTTAATCAAGTCATATGATACCAGCCACAACTCTGTACGATAAACGGTTGATGAGTAACAGCCAAAAAAGGAACAATCAAGTTTCGGCCAATCAGAAGAGGGGGCGGGGCTTAGTTAAACCAATTAAGGTGAAGGACACTTAGTCAAGTCATATGATACCAGCCACAACTCTGTACGATAAACGGTTGATGAGTAACAGCCAAAAAAAGGAACAATCAAGTATGGACCAATCAGAAGAGGGGGCACTTCCTGTTTGGTGAAGGAAGTTTGACACTTCGCCACGGGCACGCCGTTTTACGAAAACTCACGATTCGCACAACTTTTCATCGTTAAGGTGTCTTGAGTATGCCGACCGAACTTGAAGTTGATCCGATTAACCCCCTAGGAGGAGTTCGTTAAAGTGTGACGCGTGAAAACGGCCAAAAACACACCAAAACGCCACTAATTAGTCAAAATGGCTGACTTCCTGTTTGGTTTCGGACGTGGTGCCGAGAGACTTTTTTGTGAGTCCGGACACGATACAGATGTGTACCGATTTTCGTACGTGTAGGTGAAATCGTATGGTGGGGCTTGAGGCACAAAGTTTTGTAGGGGGCGCTGTTGCGCAATTAGCCACGCCCCCTTTTTTTTTTTTTTGAATTACGTAAATTTTCGCCACGTGTAATGTGCTTGCAAAGTTCTGCAACTTTTGGAGTACGTTTTGCCCCTCAAAAATGTGATTCTTTATCGGGAAGAATAATAATAATTAAAGCTGCAAGCAGCAATGACCGGGCCCTCGGAGATCTACCCACGTCACAAGGGGTAGCAGCCAATTAGCATTAGAATTTTTGAATCAGCATGAGCATTTGTTAGCATGAGCATGTGTTAGCATTAGCATGTGTTAGCATTAGCATTAGCATTTGTTAGCATTAGCATTAGCATGTGTTAGCATTAGCATTAGCATGTGTTAGCATTAGCATTAGCATTTGTTAACATTAGCATTAGTATGTGTTAGCATTAGCATTAGCATTTGTCAGTATTAGCATGTGTTAGCATTAGCATTAGCATTTGTTAGCATTAGCATGTGTTAGCATTAGCATTAGCATTTGTTAGCATTAGCATGTTAGCATTAGCATTTGTTAGCATTAGCATTTGTTGTGCGAATCGTGTTGTGCGAGAAAAAAAAAATTTGAGAAAAAAAATTTTTGAGAAAAAAAAAATTTGAGAAAAAAAAATTTGAGAAAAAAAATTTTGAGAAAAAAAAATTTGAGAAAAAAAAATTGAGGAAAAAAAAATTTGAGAAAAAAAAATTTGAGAATTTTTTTTTTGAGAAATAAAATTGAGAAAAAAATGTGAGAAAAAAAAATTTGAGAAAAAAAAAATTCATATGATACCAGCCACAACTCTGTACGATAAACGGTTGATGAGTAACAGCCAAAAAAAGGAACAATTAAGTATGGACCAATCAGAAGAGGGGGCACTTCCTGTTTGGCGAAGGAAGTTTGACGCTTCGCCACGGGCACGCCGTTTTACGAAAACTCACGATTCGCACAACTTTTCATCGTTAAGGTGTCTTGAGTATGCCGAGCGAACTTGAAGTTGATCCGATTAACCCCCTAGGAGGAGTTCGTTAAAGTGCGACCCGTGAAAACGGCCAAAAATACACCAAAACGCCACTAATTAGTCAAAATGGCTGACTTCCTGTTTGGTTTCGGACGTGGCGCCGAGAGACTTTTTTGTGAGTCCGGACACAATACAGATGTGTACCGATTTTTGTACTTGTGGGTGAAACCGTCTAGTGGGGCTGTTGCGTTGAAATTTTGTAGGGGGCGCTGTTGCGCAATTAGGCCCCGCCCACTTTTTTTTTTTTTTAAATACGTAATTTTTCGCCACTTGTGATGTGCTTGCAAAGTTGCGCAACTTTTGGAGTACGTTTTGCGCCTCAAAAACGCGATTCTTTAGGGGGAAGAATAATAATAATAATAATCTTTGCAATTACAATAGGGTCCTCACACTGTGTGTGCTCGGGCCCTAAAAAGCTGCAAGCAGCAATGGACGGGCCCTCGGAGCTCTTCCCACGTCACAAGGCCAGCAGCCAATCAGAAACCAAACAGGAAGTCAGCCATTTCGACTAATTAGTGGCGTTTTGGCGCATTTTTGGCCGCTATCACGGGTCGCACTTTAACGATAGTTTAACGTTTTTCTCAAAAAAAAATTTGAGAAAAAAAATGTGAGAAAAAAAAATGTTGAGAAAAAAATGTTTTGAGAAAAAAATGTTTTGAGAAAAAAAAATTGAGAAAAAAAAATTTGAGAAAAAAAAAATTTGAGAAAAAAAATTTGAGAAAAAAAAAATTTGAGAAAAAAAAATTTTGAGGAAAAAAAAAATTAAGAAAAAAAAAATTGAGAAAAAAAAAATTTGAGAAAAAAAAATTTGAGAAAAAAAAATTTGAGAAAAAAAAAATTTGAGAAAAAAAAAAATTTGAGAAAAAAAATTGAGAAAAAAAATGTTGAGAAAAAAAAATGTTATGACACCAGCCGCGAGTCTGTACGACAAACGGTTCATGAGTTATAGAGGCACTTCCTGTTTGGTGAAGGGCACTTCCTGTTTGGCGGAGGAAGCGTCAATTAAGGTTAAGGACTCTTAATCAAGTCATATGATACCAGCCACAACTCTGTACGATAAACGGTTGATGAGTAACAGCCAAAAAAAGGAACAATGAAGTATGGACCAATCAGAAGAGGGGGCACTTCCTGTTTGGTGAAGGAAGTTTGACGCTACGCCACGGGCACGCCGTTTTACGAAAACTCACGATTCGCACAACTTTTCATCGTTAAGGTGTCTTGAGTATGCCGAGCGAACTTGAAGTTGATCCCATTAACCCCCTAGGAGGAGTTCGTTAAAGTGCGACACATGAAAACGTCCAAAAATACACCAAAACGCCACTAATTAGTCAAAATGGCTGACTTCCTGTTTGGTTTCGGACGTGGCGCCGAGAGACTTTTTTGTGAGTCCGGACACAATACAGATGTGTACCGATTTTTGTACTTGTGGGTGAAACCGTCTAGTGGGGCTGTTGCGTTGAAATTTTGTAGGGGGCGCTGTTGCGCAATTAGGCCCCGCCCACTTTTTTTTTTTTTTAAATACGTAATTTTTCGCCACTTGTGATGTGCTTGCAAAGTTGCGCAACTTTTGGAGTACGTTTTGCGCCTCAAAAACGCGATTCTTTAGGGGGAAGAATAATAATAATTAAAGCTGCAAGCAGCAATGGACGGGCCCTCGGAGCTCTTCCCACGTCACAAGGCCAGCAGCCAATCAGAAACCAAACAGGAAGTCAGCCATTTCGACAAATTAGTGGCGTTTTGGCGCATTTTTGGCCGCTATCACGGGTCGCACTTTAACGATAGTTTAACGTTTTTCTCAAAAAAAAAATTGAGAAAAAAAATTTGAGAAAAAAAAATTTGAGAAAAAAAAATGTTGAGAAAAAAAAATTTTGAGAAAAAAATGTTTTGAGAAAAAAAAATTGAGAAAAAAAAATTTGAGAAAAAAAAAATTTGAGAAAAAAAATTTGAGAAAAAAAAAATTTGAGAAAAAAAAATTGAGGAAAAAAAAAATTTGAGAAAAAAAAAAATTGAGAAAAAAAATTTGAGAAAAAAAAATTTGAGAAAAAAAAATTTGAGAAAAAAAAAAATTTGAGAAAAAAAATTGAGACAAAAAATGTTGAGAAAAAAAAAATGTTATGACACCAGCCGCGAGTCTGTACGACAAACGGTTCATGAGTTATAGAGGCACTTCCTGTTTGGTGAAGGGCACTTCCTGTTTGGCGGAGGAAGCGTCAATTAAGGTTAAGGACTCTTAATCAAGTCATATGATACCAGCCACAACTCTGTACGATAAACGGTTGATGAGTAACAGCCAAAAAAAGGAACAATGAAGTATGGACCAATCAGAAGAGGGGGCACTTCCTGTTTGGTGAAGGAAGTTTGACGCTACGCCACGGGCACGCCGTTTTACGAAAACTCACGATTCGCACAACTTTTCATCGTTAAGGTGTCTTGAGTATGCCGAGCGAACTTGAAGTTGATCCGATTAACCCCCTAGGAGGAGTTCGTTAAAGTGCGACACATGAAAACGTCCAAAAATACACCAAAACGCCACTAATTAGTCAAAATGGCTGACTTCCTGTTTGGTTTCGGACGTGGCGCCGAGAGACTTTTTTGTGAGTCCGGACACAATACAGATGTGTACCGATTTTTGTACTTGTGGGTGAAACCGTCTAGTGGGGCTGTTGCGTTGAAATTTTGTAGGGGGCGCTGTTGCGCAATTAGGCCCCGCCCACTTTTTTTTTTTTTTAAATACGTAATTTTTCGCCACTTGTGATGTGCTTGCAAAGTTGCGCAACTTTTGGAGTACGTTTTGCGCCTCAAAAACGCGATTCTTTAGGGGGAAGAATAATAATTAAAGCTGCAAGCAGCAATGACCGGGCCCTCGGAGATCTACCCACGTCACAAGGGGTAGCAGCCAATTAGCATTAGAATTTAAGAATCAGCATTAGCATTTGTTAGCATTAGCATGTGTTAGCATTAGCATTAGCATTTGTTAGCATTAGCATGTGTTAGCATTAGCATTTGTTAGCATTAGCATTAGCATGTGTTAGCATTAGCATTAGCATGTGTTAGCATTAGCATTAGCATTTGTTAGCATTAGCATGTGTTAGCATTAGCATTTGTTAGCATTAGCATTAGCATGTGTTAGCATTAGCATGTGTTAGCATTAGCATTAGCATTTGTTAACATTAGCATTAGCATGTGTTAGCATTAGCATTAGCATTAGCATTTGTCAGTATTAGCATGTGTTAGCATTAGCATGTTAGCATTAGCATGTGTTAGCATTAGCATGTGTTAGCATTAGCATAAGCATTTGTTAGCATTAGCATTAGCATGTGTTAGCATTAGCATTAGCATTTGTTAGCATTAGCATGTTAGCATTAGCATTTGTTAGCATTAGCATTTGTTGTGCGAATCGTGTTGTAAGAGAAAAAAAAAAAATTTTTTGAGAAAAAAAAATTTGAGATAAAAAATTGGGAAAAAAAATTTTGAGAAAAAAAAAATTTGAGAAAAAAAAATTTGAGAAAAAAAAATTGAGAAAAAAAAATTTGAGAAAAAAAAAATTTGAGAGAAAAACATTTTGAGAAAAAACAATTTGAGAAAAAAAATTTTGAGAAAAAAAAATTTTGAGAAAAAAAATTGAGAAAAGAAAATTTGAGAAAAAATTTTTTTTGAGAAAAAAAAATTTCATATGATACCAGCCACAACTCTGTACGATAAACGGTTGATGAGTAACAGCCAAAAAAAGGAACAATTAAGTATGGACCAATCAGAAGAGGGGGCACTTCCTGTTTGGCGAAGGAAGTTTGACGCTTCGCCACGGGCACGCCGTTTTACGAAAACTCACGATTCGCACAACTTTTCATCGTTAAGGTGTCTTGAGTATGCCGAGCGAACTTGAAGTTGATCCGATTAACCCCCTAGGAGGAGTTCGTTAAAGTGCGACCCGTGAAAACGGCCAAAAATACACCAAAACGCCACTAATTAGTCAAAATGGCTGACTTCCTGTTTGGTTTCGGACGTGGCGCAGAGAGACTTTTTTGTGAGTCTGGACACGATACAGATGTGTACCGATTTTCGTACGTGTAGGTGAAACCCTCTAGTGGGGCTGTTGCGTTGAAATTTTGTAGGGGGCGCTGTTGCGCCATTAGGCCCCGCCCACTTTTTTTTTTTTTTAAATACGTAATTTTTCGCCACTTGTGATGTGCTTGCAAAGTTGCGCAACTTTTGGAGTACGTTTTGCGCCTCAAAAACGCGATTCTTTAGGGGGAAGAATAATAATAATAATAATAATAATAATCTTTGCAATTACAATAGGGTCCTCACACACTGTGTGTGCTCGGGCCCTAATTAAAGCTGCAAGCAGCAATGACCGGGCCCTCGGAGATCTACCCACATCACAAGGGGTAGCAGCCAATTAGCATTAGAATTTAAGAATCAGCATTAGCATGTGTTAGCATTAGCATTTGTTAACATTAGCATTAGCATTTGTTAACATTAGCATTAGCATTTTTTTTGTTTGTTATTATTAGCATGTGTTAGCATTTGTTAGCATTAGCATTTGTTAGCATTAGCATTTGTTAGCATTAGCATGTGTTAGCATTAGCATTAGCATGTTTAGCATTAGCATTTTTAGCATTAGCATGTGTTAGCATTAGCATGTGTTAGCATTAGCATTAGCATGTTAGCATTAGCATGTTAGCATCAGCATTTGTTAGCATTGGCATTAGCATGTTAGCATTAGCATTTGTTAGCATTAGCATTAGCATGTTAGCATTAGCATTTGTTAGCATTAGCATTTGTTAGCATTAGCATGTTAGCATTAGCATTAGCATTTGTTAGCATTAGCATTTGTTAGCATTAGCATGTTAGCATTAGCATTGTTTAGCATTAGCATTAGCAACATTTTTGAGAAAAAAAATTGAGAAAAAAAAAAGTTTTGAAAAAAAAAAATTGAGAAAAAAAAATTGAGAAAAAAAAATTTTTGAGAAAAAAAAATTTGAGAAAAAAAAAATTTGAGAAAAAAAATTGAGACAAAAAAATTGAGAAAAAAAATTTTGAGAAAAAAAAAATGTTATGACACCAGCCGCGAGTCTGTACGACAAACGGTTCATGAGTTATAGAAGCACTTCCTGTTTGGTGAAGGGCACTTCCTGTTTGGCGAAGGAAGCGTCAATTAAGGTTAAGGACTCTTAATCAAGTCATATGATACCAGCCACAACTCTGTACGATAAACGGTTGATGAGTAACAGCCAAAAAAAGGAACAATCAAGTATGGACCAATCAGAAGAGGGGGCACTTCCTGTTTGGTGAATGAAGTTTGACGCTTCGCCACGGGCACGCCGTTTTACGAAAACTCAGGATTTTGATAACTTTTTGTCGTTAAGGTGTCTTGAGTATGCCGAGCGAATGTGAAGTTGATCCGATTAACCCCCTAGGAGGAGTTCGTTAAAGTGCGACACGTGAAAACGGCCAAAAATACACCAAAACGCCACTAATTAGTCAAAATGGCTGACTTCCTGTTTGGTTTCGGACGTGGCGCCGAGAGACTTTGTTGTGAGTCCGGACACGATAGAGATGTGTACCGATTTTCGTACGTGTAGGTGAAACCGTGTGGTGGGGCTTGAGGCACGAAGTTTTGTAGGGGGCGCTGTTGCGCCATTAGGCCACGCCCCCTTTTATTATTTTTTAAATACGTACATTTTCGCCACTTGTGATGTGTGTGCAAAGTTGCGCAACTTTTTGAGTACGTTTTGCGCCTCAAAAACGCGATTTACTTTCGGGAAAATAATAATAATAATAATAATCTTTGCAAATACAATAGGGTCCTCACACACTGTGTGTGCTCGGGCCCTAATTAAAGCTGCAAGCAGCAATGGACGGGCCCTCGGAGCTCTTCCCACGTCACAAGGCCAGCAGCCAATCAGAAACCAAACAGGAAGTCAGCCATTTCGACTAATTAGTGGCGTTTTGGCGCATTTTTGGCCGCTATCACGGGTCGCACTTTAACGATAGTTTAACATTTTTCTCAAAAAAAAATTTGAGAAAAAAAATTTTTGAGAAAAAAATGTTTTGAGAAAAAAAAATTGAGAAAAAAAAATTTGAGAAAAAAAAAATTTGAGAAAAAAAATGTGAGAAAAAAAAAATTTGAGAAAAAAAAATTTTGTGGAAAAAAAAAATTAAGAAAAAAAAAAATTGAGAAAAAAAAAATTTGAGAAAAAAAAATTTGAGAAAAAAAAATTTGAGAAAAAAAAAAATTGAGAAAAAAAAAATTTGAGAAAAAAAATTGAGAAAAAAAATGTTGAGAAAAAAAAATGTTATGACACCAGCCGCGAAAAAATACGACAAACGGTTCATGAGTTATAGAGGCACTTCCTGTTTGGTGAAGGGCACTTCCTGTTTGGCGGAGGAAGCGTCAATTAAGGTTAAGGACTCTTAATCAAGTCATATGATACCAGCCACAACTCTGTACGATAAACGGTTGATGAGTAACAGCCAAAAAAAGGAACAATGAAGTATGGACCAATCAGAAGAGGGGGCACTTCCTGTTTGGTGAAGGAAGTTTGACGCTACGCCACGGGCACGCCGTTTTACGAAAACTCACGATTCGCACAACTTTTCATCGTTAAGGTGTCTTGAGTATGCCGAGCGAACTTGAAGTTGATCCGATTAACCCCCTAGGAGGAGTTCGTTAAAGTGCGACACATGAAAACGTCCAAAAATACACCAAAACGCCACTAATTAGTCAAAATGGCTGACTTCCTGTTTGGTTTCGGATGTGGCGCCGAGAGACTTTTTTGTGAGTCCGGACACAATACAGATGTGTACCGATTTTTGTACTTGTGGGTGAAACCGTCTAGTGGGGCTGTTGCGTTGAAATTTTGTAGGGGGCGCTGTTGCGCAATTAGGCCCCGCCCACTTTTTTTTTTTTTTAAATACGTAATTTTTCGCCACTTGTGATGTGCTTGCAAAGTTGCGCAACTTTTGGAGTACGTTTAGCGCCTCAAAAACGCGATTCTTTAGGGGGAAGAATAATAATAATTAAAGCTGCAAGCAGCAATGACCGGGCCCTCGGAGATCTACCCACGTCACAAGGGGTAGCAGCCAATTAGCATTAGAATTTAAGAATCAGCATTAGCATTTGTTAGCATTAGCATGTGTTAGCATTAGCATTTGTTAACATTAGCATTAACATTTTTTAACATTTGTTATTATTAGCATGTGTTAGCATTTGTTAGCATTAGCATGTGTTAGCATTAGCATTAGCATTTGTTAGCATTAGCATGTGTTAGCATTAGCATTAACATGTGTTAGCATTAGCATTTGTTAGCATTAGCATGTGTTAGCATTAGCATTAGCATTTGTCAGTATTAGCATGTGTTAGCATTAGCATTAGCATGTTAGCATTAGCATGTTAGCATTAGCATGTGTTAGCATTAGCATGTGTTAGCATTAGCATAAGCATTTGTTAGCATTAGCATTAGCATGTGTTAGCATTAGCATTTGTTAGCATTAGCATGTTAGCATTAGCATGTTAGCATTAGCATTAGCATGTTAACATTAGCATTTGTTAGAATTAGCATGTGTTAGCATTAGCATTTGTTAGCATTAGCATTAAATTAAAAAAAATTTGAGAAAAAAAAATTTTGAGAAAAAAAAATGTTTGAAGAAAAAAAAAATTGAGAAAAAAAAATTGAGAAAAAAAAATTGAGAAAAAAAAAATTTTTGAGAAAAAAAAATTTTTTGAGAAAAAAAATTTTTTTGAGAAAAAAGAAAAAGTATGACACCAGCCGCGAGTCTGTACGACAAACGGTTCATGAGTTATAGAGGCACTTCCTGTTTGGTGAAGGGCACTTCCTGTTTGGCGAAGGAAGCGTCAATTAAGGTTAAGGACTCTTAATCAAGTCATATGATACCAGCCACAACTCTGTACGATAAACGGTTGATGAGTAACGGCCAAATAAGGAACAATCAAGTTTCGGCCAATCAGAAAAGGGGGCGGGGCTTAGTTAAACCAATTAAGGTGAAGGACTCTTAGTCAAGTCATATGATACCAGCCACAACTCTGTACGATAAACGGTTGATGAGTAACAGCCAAAAAAAGGAACAATCAAGTATGGACCAATCAGAAGAGGGGGCACTTCCTGTTTGGTGAAGGAAGTTTGACCCTTTGCCACGGGCACGCCGTTTTACGAAAACTCACGATTCGCACAACTTTTCATCGTTAAGGTGTCTTGAGTATGCCGAGCGAACTTGAAGTTGATCCGATTAACCCCCTAGGAGGAGTTCGTTAAAGTGCGACACGTGAAAACGGCCAAAAATACACCAAAACGCCACTAATTAGTCAAAATGGCTGACTTCCTGTTTGGTTTCGGACGTGGCGCTGAGAGACTTTTTTGTGAGTCCGGACACGATACAGATGTGTACCGATTTTCGTACGTGTAGGTGAAACCGTATGGTGGGGCTTGAGGCACGAAGTTTTGTAGGGGGCGCTGTTGCGCCATTAGGCCACGCCCCCTTTTATTTTTTTTTAAATACGTAAATTTTCGCCACTTGTGATGTGTGTGCAAAGTTGCGCAACTTTTTGAGTACGTTTTGCGCCTCAAAAACGCGATTTACTTTCGGGAAAATAATAATAATAATAATCTTTGCAAATACAATAGGGTCCTCTCACACTGTGTGTGCTCGGGCCCTAATTAAAGCTGCAAGCAGCAATGGACGGGCCCTCGGAGCTCTTCCCACGTCACAAGACCAGCAGCCAATCAGAAACCAAACAGGAAGTCAGCCATTTCGACTAATTAGTGGCGTTTTGGCGCATTTTTGGCCGCTATCACGGGTCGCACTTTAACGATAGTTTAACGTTTTTCTCAAAAAAAATTTTTGAGAAAAAAAATTTGAGAAAAAAAAATTTGAGAAAAATTTTTTTTGAGAAAAAAATGTTTTGAGAAAAAAAAATTGAGAAAAAAAATTTGAGAAAAAAAAATTTGAGAAAAAAAATTTGAGAAAAAAAAAATTGGAGAAAAAAAAATTTTGAGGAAAAAAAAATTAAGAAAAAAAAAATTGAGAAAAAAAAAATTTGAGAAAAAAAAATTTGAGAAAAAAAAATTTGAGAAAAAAAAATTTGAGAAAAAAAAAATTTGAGAAAAAAAAATTTTGAGAAAAAAAATTGAGAAAAAAAATGTTGAGAAAAAAAAAATGTTATGACACCAGCCGCGAGTCTGTACGACAAACGGTTCATGAGTTATAGAGGCACTTCCTGTTTGGTGAAGGGCACTTCCTGTTTGGCGAAGGAAGCGTCAATTAAGGTTAAGGACTCTTAATCAAGTCATATGATACCAGCCACAACTCTGTACGATAAACGGTTGATGAGTAACAGCCAAAAAAAGGAACAATCAAGTATGGACCAATCAGAAGAGGGGGCACTTCCTGTTTGGTGAAGGAAGTTTGACGCTACGCCACGGGCACGCCGTTTTGTACCGATTTTTGTACTTGTGGGTGAAACCGTCTAGTGGGGCTGTTGCGTTGAAATTTTGTAGGGGGCGCTGTTGCGCAATTAGGCCCCGCCCACTTTTTTTTTTTTTTAAATACGTAATTTTTCGCCACTTGTGATGTGCTTGCAAAGTTGCGCAACTTTTGGAGTACGTTTTGCGCCTCAAAAACGCGATTCTTTAGGGGGAAGAATAATAATAATAATTAAAGCTGCAAGCAGCAATGGACGGGCCCTCGGAGCTCTTCCCACGTCACAAGGCCAGCAGCCAATCAGAAACCAAACAGGAAGTCAGCCATTTCGACTAATTAGTGGCGTTTTGGCGCATTTTTGGCCGCTATCACGGGTGGCACTTTAACGATAGTTTAACGTTTTTCTCAAAAAAAAAATGTTGAGAAAAAAAAATTGAGAAAAAAAAAATTGAGAAAAAAAAATGTTGAGAAAAAAAATTTTTGAGAAAAAAATGTTTTGAGAAAAAAAAATTGAGAAAAAAAAATTTGAGAAAAAAAAAATTTGAGAAAAAAAATTTGAGAAAAAAAAAATTTGAGAAAAAAAAATTTTGAGGAAAAAAAAAATTAAGAAAAAAAAAATTGAGAAAAAAAAAATTTGAGAAAAAAAAATTTGAGAAAAAAAAATTTGAGAAAAAAAAATTTGAGAAAAAAAAAATTTGAGAAAAAAAAATTTTTGAGAAAAAAAATGTTGAGAAAAAAAAATGTTATGACACCAGCCGCGAGTCTGTACGACAAACGGTTCATGAGTTATAGAGGCACTTCCTGTTTGGTGAAGGGCACTTCCTGTTTGGCGGAGGAAGCGTCAATTAAGGTTAAGGACTCTTAATCAAGTCATATGATACCAGCCACAACTCTGTACGATAAACGGTTGATGAGTAACAGCCAAAAAAAGGAACAATGAAGTATGGACCAATCAGAAGAGGGGGCACTTCCTGTTTGGTGAAGGAAGTTTGACGCTACGCCACGGGCACGCCGTTTTACGAAAACTCACGATTCGCACAACTTTTCATCGTTAAGGTGTCTTGAGTATGCCGAGCGAACTTGAAGTTGATCCGATTAACCCCCTAGGAGGAGTTCGTTAAAGTGCGACACATGAAAACGTCCAAAAATACACCAAAACGCCACTAATTAGTCAAAATGGCTGACTTCCTGTTTGGTTTCGGACGTGGCTCCGAGAGACTTTTTTGTGAGTCCGGACACAATACAGATGTGTACCGATTTTTGTACTTGTGGGTGAAACCGTCTAGTGGGGCTGTTGCGTTGAAATTTTGTAGGGGGCGCTGTTGCGCAATTAGGCCCCGCCCACTTTTTTTTTTTTTTAAATACGTAATTTTTCGCCACTTGTGATGTGCTTGCAAAGTTGCGCAACTTTTGGAGTACGTTTTGCGCCTCAAAAACGCGATTCTTTAGGGGGAAGAATAATAATAATAATCTTTGCAATTACAATAGGGTCCTCACACTGTGTGTGCTCGGGCCCTAATAATCTTTGCAATTACAATAGGGTCCTCACACTGTGTGTGCTCGGGCCCTAATTAAAGCTGCAAGCAGCAATGACCGGGCCCTCGGAGATCTACCCACGTCACAAGGGGTAGCAGCCAATTAGCATTAGAATGTAAGAATCAGCATTAGCATTTGTTAGCATTAGCATGTGTTAGCATTAGCATTTGTTAACATTAGCATTAGCATTTGTTAGCATTAGCATGTGTTAGCATTAGCATGTTAGCATTAGCATGTGTTAGCATTAGCATGTGTTAGCATTAGCATTAGCATTTGTTAGCATTAGCATTTGTTAGCATTAGCATGTGTTAGCATTAGCATGTTAGCATTAGCATTTGTTAGCATTAACATGTGTTAGCATTAGCATGTTAGCATTAGCATTTGTTAGCATTAGCATTAAATTAAAAAAAAATTGAGAAAAAAAATTTGAGAAAAAAAATTTGAAGAAAAAAAAATTTGAGAAAAAAAAATTTGAAGAAAAAAAAATTTGAGAAAAAACATTTGAGAAAAAAATCTTTTTGAGAAAAAAAATTTGAGAAAAAAAAAATTTTGAGAAAAAAAAAATTTGAGAAAAAAAAATTTTTGAGAAAAAATTTTTTTTGAGAAAAAAAAAATTTTGAGAAAAAAAAAATTATGACACCAGCCGCGAGTCTGTACGACAAACGGTTCATGAGTTATAGAGGCACTTCCTGTTTGGTGAAGGGCACTTCCTGTTTGGCGAAGGAAGCGTCAATTAAGGTTAAGGACTCTTAATCAAGTCATATGATATCACCCACAACTCTGTACGATAAACGGTTGATGAGTAACAGCCAAAAAAAGGAACAATCAAGTAAGGACCAATCAGAAGAGGGGGCACTTCCTGTTTGGTGAAGGAAGTTTGACCCTTCGCCACGGGCACGCCGTTTTACGAAAACTCACGATTCGCACAACTTTTCATCGTTAAGGTGTCTTGAGTATGCCGAGCGAACTTGAAGTTGATCCGATTAACCCCCTAGGAGGAGTTCGTTAAAGTGCGACACGTGAAAACGGCCAAAAATACACCAAAACGCCACTAATTAGTCAAAATGGCTTACTTCCTGTTTGGTTTCGGACGTGGCGCCGAGAGACTTTTTTGTGAGTCCGGACACGATACAGATGTGTACCGATTTTCGTACTTGTGGGTGAAACCGTATAGTGGGGCTGTTGCGTTGAAATATTGTAGGGGGCGCTGTTGCGCCAGTAGGCCACGCCCCCTTTTATTTTTTTTTAATTAGGTAATTTTTCGCCACTTGTAATGTGCTTGCAAAGTTGCACAACTTTTGGAGTACGTTTAGCGCCTCAAAAACGCGATTTACTTTCGGGAAAATAATAATAATAATAATAATTAAAGCTGCAAGCAGCAATGGACGGGCCCTCGGAGCTCTTCCCACGTCACAAGGCCAGCAGTCAATCAGAAACCAAACAGGAAGTCAGCCATTTCGACTAATTAGTGGCGTTTTGGCGCATTTTTGGCCGCTATCACGGGTCGCACTTTAACGATAGTTTAACGTTTTTCTCAAAAAAAAATTTGAGAAAAAAAATTTGAGAAAAAAAAATGTTGAGAAAAAAATTTTTTGAGAAAAAAATGTTTTGAGAAAAAAAAATTGAGAAAAAAAAATTTGAGAAAAAAAAAATTTGAGAAAAAAAAAATTTGAGAAAAAAAAAAATTTAAGAAAAAAAAATTGAGGAAAAAAAAAATTAAGAAAAAAAAAATTGAGAAAAAAAAATTTGAGAAAAAAAAATTTGAGAAAAAAAAATTTGAGAAAAAAAAATTTGAGAAAAAAAAAATTTTTGAGAAAAAAAAAATTTTGAGAAAAAAAATTGAGAAAAAAAATGTTGAGAAAAAAAAAATGTTATGACACCAGCCGCGAGTCTGTACGACAAACGGTTCATGAGTTATAGAGGCACTTCCTGTTTGGTGAAGGGCACTTCCTGTTTGGCGGAGGAAGCGTCAATTAAGGTTAAGGACTCTTAATCAAGTCATATGATACCAGCCACAACTCTGTACGATAAACGGTTGATGAGTAACAGCCAAAAAAAGGAACAATGAAGTATGGACCAATCAGAAGAGGGGGCACTTCCTGTTTGGTGAAGGAAGTTTGACGCTACGCCACGGGCACGCCGTTTTACGAAAACTCACGATTCGCACAACTTTTCATCGTTAAGGTGTCTTGAGTATGCCGAGCGAACTTGAAGTTGATCCGATTAACCCCCTAGGAGGAGTTCGTTAAAGTGCGACACATGAAAACGTCCAAAAATACACCAAAACGCCACTAATTAGTCAAAATGGCTGACTTCCTGTTTGGTTTCGGACGTGGCGCCGAGAGACTTTTTTGTGAGTCCGGACACAATACAGATGTGTACCGATTTTTGTACTTGTGGGTGAAACCGTCTAGTGGGGCTGTTGCGTTGAAATTTTGTAGGGGGCGCTGTTGCGCAATTAGGCCCCGCCCACTTTTTTTTTTTTTTTAAATACGTAATTTTTCGCCACTTGTGATGTGCTTGCAAAGTTGCGCAACTTTTGGAGTACGTTTTGCGCCTCAAAAACGCGATTCTTTAGGGGGAAGAATAATAATAATAATCTTTGCAATTACAATAGGGTCCTCACACTGTGTGTGCTTGGGCCCTAATTAAAGCTGCAAGCAGCAATGACCGGGCCCTCGCAGCTCTACCCACGTCACAAGGCCAGCAGCCAATCAGAAACCAAACAGGAAGTCAGCCATTTCGACTAATTAGTGGCGTTTTGGCGCATTTTTGGCCGTTATCACGGGTCGCACTTTAACGATAGTTTAAAGTTTTTCTCAAAAAAAAATGTTTGAGAAAAAAAAATTGAGAAAAAAAAATTTGAGAAAAAAAAAATTTGAGAAAAAAAAAATTTGAGAAAAAAAAAATTTTGAGAAAAAAAAATTGAGAAAAAAAAATTGAGAAAAAAAATTGAGAAAAAAAAATTTTGAGAAAAAATTTTTTGAGAAAAAAAAATTGAGAAAAAAAAATTTGAGAAAAAAAAATTTGAGAAAAAAAATTGAGAAAAAAAATTGAGAAAAAAAATTTTGAGAAAAAAAAAATTTGAGAAAAAAAAATTTTTGAGAAAAAAAAATTTTCAGAAAAAAATATTTTTTGAGAAAAAAAAAAATAATTTTTTTGAGAAAAAAAAATGTTTTGAGAAAAAAAAAAATGTATGACACCAGCCACGAGTCTGTACGACAAACGGTTCATGAGTTATAGAGGCACTTCCTGTTTGGTGAAGAACACTTCCTGTTTGGCGAAGGAAGCGTCAATTAAGGTTAAGGACTCTTAATCAAGTCATATGATACCAGCCACAACTCTGTACGATAAACGGTTGATGAGTAACAGCCAAAAAAGGAACAATCAAGTTTCGGCCAATCAGAAGAGGGGGCGGGGCTTAGTTAAACCAATTAAGGTGAAGGACACTTAGTCAAGTCATATGATACCAGCCACAACTCTGTACGATAAACGGTTGATGAGTAACAGCCAAAAAAAGGAACAATCAAGTATGGACCAATCAGAAGAGGGGGCACTTCCTGTTTGGTGAAGGAAGTTTGACACTTCGCCACGGGCACGCCGTTTTACGAAAACTCACGATTCGCACAACTTTTCATCGTTAAGGTGTCTTGAGTATGCCGACCGAACTTGAAGTTGATCCGATTAACCCCCTAGGAGGAGTTTGTTAAAGTGTGACGCGTGAAAACGGCCAAAAACACACCAAAACGCCACTAATTAGTCAAAATGGCTGACTTCCTGTTTGGTTTCGGACGTGGTGCCGAGAGACTTTTTTGTGAGTCCGGACACGATACAGATGTGTACCGATTTTCGTACGTGTAGGTGAAATCGTATGGTGGGGCTTGAGGCACAAAGTTTTGTAGGGGGCGCTGTTGCGCAATTAGCCACGCCCCCTTTTTTTTTTTTTTGAATTACGTAAATTTTCGCCACGTGTAATGTGCTTGCAAAGTTCCGCAACTTTTGGAGTACGTTTTGCCCCTCAAAAATGCGATTCTTTATCGGGAAGAATAATAATAATAATCTTTGCAATTACAATAGGGTCCTCACACACTGTGTGCTCGGGCCCTAATAATCTTTGCAATTACAATAGGGTCCTCACACTGTGTGTGCTCGGGCCCTAATTAAAGCTGCAAGCAGCAATGACCGGGCCCTCGGAGATCTACCCACGTCACAAGGGGTAGCAGCTTATTAGCATTAGAATTTAAGAATCAGCATTAGCATTTGTTAGCATTAGCATGTGTTAGCATAAGCATTAGCATTTGTTAGCATTAGCATGTTTTAGCATTAGCATTTGTTAGCATTAGCATTAGCATGTGTTAGCATTAGCATTTGTTAGCATTAGCATTAGCATGTGTTAGCATTAGCATTAGCATGTGTTAGCATTAGCATGTTAGCATTAGCACTTGTTAGCATTAGCATTTGTTGTGCGAATCGTGTTGTGCGAGAAAAAAAAATTGAGAAAAAAAAAACTTGAGAAAAAAAAAATTGAGAAAAAAAAATTTGAGAAAAAAAAATTGAGAAAAAAAATTTGAGAAAAAAAAATTTGAGTAAAAAAATTGAGAAAAAAAAAATTTGAGAAAAAAAAATTTGAGAAAAAAAAATTAAAGAAAAAAAAATTTTGAGAAAAAAAAATTTGGGAAAAAAAAAATTTGAGAAAAAAAACATTTGAGAAAAAAAAAATTTGAGAAAAAAAAAATTGAGAAAAAAAAAATTGAGAAAAAAAATTGAGAAAAAAAATGTTTTGAGAAAAAAAAAATTCATATGATACCAGCCACAACTCTGTACGATAAACGGTTGATGATTAACAGCCAAAAAAAGGAACAATTAAGTATGGACCAATCAGAAGAGGGGGCACTTCCTGTTTGGCGAAGAAAGTTTGACGCTTCGCCACGGGCACGCCGTTTTACGAAAACTCACGATTCGCACAACTTTTCATCGTTAAGGTGTCTTGAGTATGCCGAGCGAACTTGAAGTTGATCCGATTAACCCCCTAGGAGGAGTTCGTTAAAGTGCGACCTGTGAAAACGGCCAAAAATACACCAAAACGCCACTAATTAGTCAAAATGGCTGACTTCCTGTTTGTTTTCGGACGTGGCGCCGAGAGACTTTTTTGTGAGTCCGGACACGATACAGATGTGTACCGATTTTCGTACGTGTAGGTGAAACCGTATGGTGGGGCTTGAGGCACGAAGTTTTGTAGGGGGCGCTGTTGCGCCATTAGGCCACGCCCCCTTTTATTTTTTTTTAAATACGTAAATTTTCGCCACTTGTGATGTGTGTGCAAAGTTGCGCAACTTTTTGAGTACGTTTGGCGCCTCAAAAACGCGATTTACTTTCGGGAAAATAATAAGAATAAGAATAATTAAAGCTGCAAGCAGCGATGACCGGGCCCTCGGAGCTCTACCCACGTCACAAGGGGCAGCAGTTACACTATTACACTTATTGCCCTATTACACTATTACACTTATTTCACTATTACAGTTTTTGCACTATTACACTTATTACACTATTACACTTATTACACTATTACACTATTACACTTATTGCACTATTACACTTATTGTGCTATTACACTAATACACTTATTACACTATTACACTTATTACACTATTACACTTATTGTGCTATTACACTTATTACACTATCACAATTATTACACTATTACACTATTACACTATTACACTTATTACACTATTACACTTATTGCGCTATTACACTATTACACTTACTACACTATTACACTATTACACTTATTACACTATAACACTATTACACTTATTGCGCTATTACACTATTACACTTATTGCACTATTACACTATTACACTAATACACATATTACACTAATACACTTATTGTGCTGTTACACTATTACACTTATTACACTATTACACTTATTGTGCTGAGAAAAAAAAAATTGAGAAAAAAAAAATTGAGAAAAAAAAATTGAGAAAAAAAAATTTGAGAAAAAAAAATTTGAGAAAAAAAAATTTTGAGAAAAAAAAAATTTTGAGAAAAAAAAATTTGAGAAAAAAAAATTTGAGAAAAAAAAATAAGAAAAAAAAAAATTTGAGAAAAAAAAAATTTGAGAAAAAAAAATTTGAGAAAAAAAAAATTTTGAGAAAAAAAAATGTATTTGAGAAAAAAAAAATGTTTGAGAAAAAAAAAAAAGTATGACACCAGCCGCGAGTCTGTACGACAAACGGTTCATGAGTTATAGAGGCACTTCCTGTTTGGTGAAGGGCACTTCCTGTTTGGCGAAGGAAGCGTCAATTAAGGTTAAGGACTCTTAATCAAGTCATATGATACCAGCCACAACTCTGTACGATAAACGGTTGATGAGTAACAGCCAAATAAGGAACAATCAATTTTCGGCCAATCAGAAAAGGGGGCGGGGCTTAGTTAAACCAATTAAGGTGAAGGACTCTTAGTCAAGTCATATGATACCAGCCACAACTCTGTACGATAAACGGTTGATGAGTAACGGCCAAAAAAAGGAACAATCAAGTATGGACCAATCAGAAGAGGGGGCACTTCCTGTTTGGTGAAGGAAGTTTGACCCTTTGCCACGGGCACGCCGTTTTACGAAAACTCACGATTCGCACAACTTTTCATCGTTAAGGTGTCTTGAGTATGCCGAGCGAACTTGAAGTGGATCCGATTAACCCCCTAGGAGGAGTTCGTTAAAGTGTGACGCGTGAAAACGGCCAAAAACACACCAAAACGCCACTAATTAGTCAAAATGGCTGACTTCCTGTTTGGTTTCGGACGTGGTGCCGAGAGACTTTTTTGTGAGTCCGGACACGATACAGATGTGTACCGATTTTCGTACGTGTAGGTGAAATCGTATGGTGGGGCTTGAGGCACAAAGTTTTGTAGGGGGCGCTGTTGCGCAATTAGCCACGCCCCCTTTTTTTTTTTTTTGAATTACGTAAATTTTCGCCACGTGTAATGTGCTTGCAAAGTTCCGCAACTTTTGGAGTACGTTTTGCCCCTCAAAAATGCGATTCTTTATCGGGAAGAATAATAATAATTAAAGCTGCAAGCAGCAATGACCGGGCCCTCGGAGATCTACCCACGTCACAAGGGGTAGCAGCCAATTAGCATTAGAATTTAAGAATCAGCATTAGCATTTGTTAGCATTAGCATGTGTTAGCATTAGCATTAGCATTTGTTAGCATTAGCATGTGTTAGCATTAGCATTTGTTAGCATTAGCATTAGCATATGTTAGCATTAGCATGTGTTAGCATTAGCATTAGCACATGCTAAAAAAAAATTGAGAAAAAAACATTTGAGAAAAAAAAAATTTGAGAAAAAAAATTTGAGAAGAAAAATTTGAGAAAAAAAAATTTGAGAAAAAAAAATTTGAGAAAAAAAAAATTTGAGAAAAAAAAATTTGAGAAAAAAAAATTTGAGCAAAAAAAATTTGAGAAAAAAAAAATTTGAGAAAAAAAATTTGAGAAAAAAAAATTTGAGAAAAAAAAATTTGAGAAAAAAAAAATTTGAGAAAAAAAAATTTGAGAAAAAAAAAATTTGAGAAAAAAAAATTTGAGAAAAAAAAAATTGAGAAAAAAAAATTTGAGAAAAAAAAATTGAGAAAAAAAAATTGAGAAAAAAAAAATGTATGACACCAGCCGCGAGTCTGTACGACAAACGGTTCATGAGTTATAGAGGCACTTCCTGTTTGGTGAAGGGCACTTCCTGTTTGGCGAAGGAAGCGTCAATTAAGGTTAAGGACTCTTAATCAAGTCATATGATATCACCCACAACTCTGTACGATAAACGGTTGATGAGTAACAGCCAAAAAAAGGAACAATCAAGTAAGGACCAATCAGAAGACGGGGCACTTCCTGTTTGGTGAAGGAAGTTTGACCCTTCGCCACGGGCACGCCGTTTTACGAAAACTCACGATTCGCACAACTTTTCATCGTTAAGGTGTCTTGAGTATGCCGAGCGAACTTGAAGTTGATCCGATTAACCCCCTAGGAGGAGTTCGTTAAAGTGCGACACGTGAAAACGGCCAAAAATACACCAAAACGCCACTAATTAGTCAAAATGGCTGACTTCCTGTTTGGTTTCGGACGTGGCGCCGAGAGACTTTTTTGTGAGTCCGGACACAATACAGATGTGTACCGATTTTCGTACGTGTAGGTGAAACCGTATGGTGGGGCTTGAGGCACGAAGTTTTGTAGGGGGCGCTGTTGCGCCATTAGGCCACGCCCCCTTTTATTTTTTTTTAAATACTTACATTTTCGCCACTTGTGATGTGTGTGCAAAGTTGCGCAACTTTTTGAGTACGTTTTGCGCCTCAAAAACGCGATTTACTTTCGGGAAAATAATAATAATAATAATCTTTGCAATTACAATAGGGTCCTCACACTGTGTGTGCTCGGGCCCTAATAATCTTTGCAATTACAATAGGGTCCTCACACTGTGTGTGCTCGGGCCCTAATTAAAGCTGCAAGCAGCAATGACCGGGCCCTCGCAGCTCTACCCACGTCACAAGGCCAGCAGCCAATCAGAAACCAAACAGGAAGTCAGCCATTTCGACTAATTAGTGGCGTTTTGGCGCATTTTTGGCCGTTATCAGGGGTCGCACTTTAACGATAGTTTAAAGTTTTTCTCAAAAAAAATTTGTTGAGAAAAAAAAAATTGAGAAAAAAAAATGTTTTGAGAAAAAACAAATTTGAGAAAAAAAAATTGAGAAAAAAAAATTGAGAAAAAAAAATTGAGAAAAAAAAATTGAGAAAAAAAAAATTTGAGAAAAAAAAATTTTTGAGAAAAAAAAAAAATTAAGAAAAAAAAAATTTGAGAAAAGAAAATTGAGAAAAAAAAAATTTGAAAAAATTGAGAAAAAAAAAATGTTGAGAAAAAAAATATATGACACCAGCCGCGAGTCTGTACGACAAACGGTTCATGAGTTATAGAGGCACTTCCTGTTTGGTGAAGGGCACTTCCTGTTTGGCGAAGGAAGCGTCAATTAAGGTTAAGGACTCTTAATCAAGTCATATGATACCAGCCACAACTCTGTACGATAAACGGTTGATGAGTAACAGCCAAAAAAAGGAACAATCAAGTATGGACCAATCAGAAGAGGGGGCACTTCCTGTTTGGTGAAGGAAGTTTGACCCTTCGCCACGGGCACGCCGTTTTACGAAAACTCACGATTCGCACAACTTTTCATCGTTAAGGTGTCTTGAGTATGCCGAGCGAACTTGAAGTTGATCCGATTAACCCCCAAGGAGGAGTTCGTTAAAGTGCGACACGTGAAAACGTCCAAAAATACACCAAAACGCCACTAATTAGTCAAAATGGCTGACTTCCTGTTTGGTTTCGGACGTGGCGCCGAGAGACTTTTTTGTGGGTCCGGACACAATACAGATGTGTACCGATTTTCGTACTTGTGGGTGAAACCGTATAGTGGGGCTGTTGCGTTGAAATATTGTAGGGGGCGCTGTTGCGCCATTAGGCCACGCCCCCTTTTTTTTTTTTTTTATTACGTAATTTTTCGCCACTTCTAATGTGCGTGCAAAGTTGCACAACTTTTGGAGTACGTTTGGCGCCTCAAAAACACGATTTACTTTCGGGAAAATAATAATAATAATAATAATAATCTTTGCAAATACAATAGGGTCCTCTCACACTGTGTGTGCTCGGGCCCTAATAATCTTTGCAATTACAATAGGGTCCTCACACTGTGTGTGCTCGGGCCCTAATTAAAGCTGCAAGCAGCAATGACCGGGCCCTCGCAGCTCTACCCACGTCACAAGGCCAGCAGCCAATCAGAAACCAAACAGGAAGTCAGCCATTTCGACTAATTAGTGGCGTTTTGGCGCATTTTTGGCCGTTATCACGGGTCGCACTTTAACGATAGTTTTTTGAGAAAAAATAGTTTTGTGAGAAAAAAAAAGTTTTTGAGAAAAATTTTTTTTTGAGAAAAAAAAGTTTTTTGAGAAAAAAAAAATTGAGAAAAATTTTTTTTTGAGAAAAACATTTTTTTGAGAAAAAACATTTTTGAGAAAAAAAAAATAATTATGACACCAGCCGCGAGTCTGTACGACAAACGGTTCATGAGTTATAGAGGCACTTCCTGTTTGGTGAAGGGCACTTCCTGTTTGGCGAAGGAAGCGTCAATTAAGGTTAAGGACTCTTAATCAAGTCACATGATACCACCCACAACTCTGTACGATAAACGGTTGATGAGTAACAGCCAAAAAAGGAACAATCAAGTAAGGACCAATCAGAAGAGGGGGCACTTCCTGTTTGGTGAAGGAAGTTTGACCCTTCGCCACGGGCACGCCATTTTACGAAAACTCACGATTCGCACAACTTTTCATCGTTAAGGTGTCTTGAGTATGCCGAGCGAACTTGAAGTTGATCCGATTAACCCCCTAGGAGGAGTTCGTTAAAGTGCGACACGTGAAAACGGCCAAAAATACACCAAAACGCCACTAATTAGTCAAAATGGCTGACTTCCTGTTTGGTTTCGGACGTGGCGCTGAGAGACTTTTTTGTGAGTCCGGACACGATACAGATGTGTACCGATTTTCGTACTTGTGGGTGAAACCGTATGGTGGGGCTTGAGGCACGAAGTTTTGTAGGGGGCGCTATTGAGCCATTAGGCCACGCCCCCTTTTGGGTTTTTTTAAATACGAAAATTTTCGCCACTTGTGATGTGTGTGCAAAGTTGCGCAACTTTTGGAGTACGTTTTGCGGCTCAAAAACGCGATTCTTTACGGGGAAGAATAATAAGAATAATCTTTGCAATTACAATAGGGTCCTCACACTGTGTGTGCTCGGGCCCTAATTAAAGCTGCAAGCAGCAATGGACGGGCCCTCGGAGCTCTTCCCACGTCACAAGGCCAGCAGCCAATCAGAAACCAAACAGGAAGTCAGCCATTTCGACTAATTAGTGGCGTTTTGGCGCATTTTTGGCCGCTATCACGGGTCGCACTTTAACGATAGTTTAACGTTTTTCTCCAAAAAAAACTTGAGAAAAAAAATTTGAGAAAAAAAAATTTGAGAAAAAAAAATGTTGAGAAAAAAAAATTTGAGAAAAAAAAATTTGAGAAAAAAAATTTGAGAAAAAAAAAATTTGAGAAAAAAAAATTGAGGAAAAAAAGAATTTGAGAAAAAAAAATTTGAGAAAAAAAAATTTGAGAAAAAAAAATTTGAGAAAAAAAAATTTTGAGAAAAAAAAAATTTTGAGAAAAAAAATTGAGAAAAAAAATGTTGAGAAAAAAAAAATGTTATGACACCAGCCGCGAGTCTGTACGACAAACGGTTCATGAGTTATAGAGGCACTTCCTGTTTGGTGAAGGGCACTTCCTGTTTGGCGGAGGAAGCGTCAATTAAGGTTAAGGACTCTTAATCAAGTCATATGATACCAGCCACAACTCTGTACGATAAACGGTTGATGAGTAACAGCCAAAAAAAGGAACAATGAAGTATGGACCAATCAGAAGAGGGGGCACTTCCTGTTTGGTGAAGGAAGTTTGACGCTACGCCACGGGCACGCCGTTTTACGAAAACTCACGATTCGCACAACTTTTCATCGTTAAGGTGTCTTGAGTATGCCGAGCGAACTTGAAGTTGATCCGATTAACCCCCTAGGAGGAGTTCGTTAAAGTGCGACACATGAAAACGTCCAAAAATACACCAAAACGCCACTAATTAGTCAAAATGGCTGACTTCCTGTTTGGTTTCGGACGTGGCGCCGAGAGACTTTTTTGTGAGTCCGGACACAATACAGATGTGTACCGATTTTTGTACTTGTGGGTGAAACCGTCTAGTGGGGCTGTTGCGTTGAAATTTTGTAGGGGGCGCTGTTGCGCCATTAGGCCACGCCCCCTTTTATTTTTTTTTAATTACATAATTTTTCGCCACTTGTAATGTGCTTGCAAAGTTGCGCAACTTTTGGAGTACGTTTGGCGCCTCAAAAACGCGATTTACTTTCGGGAAAATAATAATAATAATAATTAAAGCTGCAAGCAGCGATGACCGGGCCCTCGTAGCTCTACCCACATCACAAGGCCAGCAGCCAATCAGAAACCAAACAGGAAGTCAGCCATTTCGACTAATTAGTGGCGTTTTGGCGCATTTTTGGCCGTTATCACGGGTCGCACTCTAACGATAGTTTAAAGTTTTTCTCAAAAAAAAATTTGAGAAAAAAAATTTTTTGAGAAAAAAAAAATTTGAGAAAAAAAAATTTGAGAAAAAAAAAATTTTTGAGAAAAAAAAAATTTGAGAAAAAAAATTTGAGAAAAAAAAAATTTGAGAAAAAAAAAATTGAGAAAAAAAAATTTTTGAGAAAAAAAAATTTTGAGAAAAAAAAAATTGAGAAAAAAAAAATTTTGAGAAAAAAAAATTTGAGAAAAAAAAAATTGAGAAAAAAAAAATGTTGAGAAAAAAAAGTTATGACACCAGCCGCGAGTCTGTACGACAAACGGTTCATGAGTTATAGAGGCACTTCCTGTTTGGTGAAGGGCACTTCCTGTTTGGCGAAGGAAGCGTCAATTAAGGTTAAGGACTCTTAATCAAGTCATATGATACCAGCCACAACTCTGTACGATAAACGGTTGATGAGTAACAGCCAAAAAAGGAACAATCAAGTTTCGGCCAATCAGAAGAGGGGGCGGGGCTTAGTTAAACCAATTAAGGTGAAGGACACTTAGTCAAGTCATATGATACCAGCCACAACTCTGTACGATAAACGGTTGATGAGTAACAGCCAAAAAAAGGAACAATCAAGTATGGACCAATCAGAAGAGGGGGCACTTCCTGTTTGGTGAAGGAAGTTTGACCCTTCGCCACGGGCACGCCGTTTTACGAAAACTCACGATTCGCACAACTTTTCATCGTTAAGGTGTCTTGAGTATGCCGAGCGAACTTGAAGTTGATCCGATTAACCCCCTAGGAGGAGTTCGTTAAAGTGCGACCCGTGAAAACGGCCAAAAATACACCAAAACGCCACTAATTAGTCAAAATGGCTGACTTCCTGTTTGGTTTCGGACGTGGCGCCGAGAGACTTTTTTGTGAGTCCAGACACGATACAGATGTGTACCGATTTTCGTACGTGTAGGTGAAACCGTCTAGTGGGGCTGTTGCGTTGAAATTTTGTAGGGGGTGCTGTTGCGCCATTAGGCCCCGCCCACTTTTTTTTTTTTTTAAATACGTAATTTTTCGCCACTTGTGATGTGCTTGCAAAGTTGCGCAACTTTTGGAGTACGTTTTGCGCCTCAAAAACGCGATTCTTTAGGGGGAAGAATAATAATAATTAAAGCTGCAAGCAGCAATGGACGGGCCCTCGGAGCTCTTCCCACGTCACAAGGCCAGCAGCCAATCAGAAACCAAACAGGAAGTCAGCCATTTCGACTAATTAGTGGCGTTTTGGCGCATTTTTGGCCGCTATCACGGGTCGCACTTTAACGATAGTTTAACGTTTTTCTCAAAAAAAAATTTGAGAAAAAAAATTTGAGAAAAAAAAATTTGAGAAAAAAAAATGTTGAGAAAAAAATTTTTTGAGAAAAAAATGTTTTGAGAAAAAAAAATTGAGAAAAAAAAATTTGAGAAAAAAAAATTTGAGAAAAAAAATTTGAGAAAAAAAAATTTGAGGAAAAAAAAAATTAAGAAAAAAAAAATTGAGAAAAAAAAAATTTGAGAAAAAAAAAGTTGAGAAAAAAAATTTGAGAAAAAAAAATTTGAGAAAAAAAAATTTTGAGAAAAAAAAATTAAGAAAAAAAAATTTGAGAAAAAAAATTTTTTTGAGAAAAAATTTTTTTTTGAGAAAAATAAAAATGTATGACACCAGCCGCGAGTCTGTACGACAAACGGTTCATGAGTTATAGAGGCACTTCCTGTTTGGTGAAGGGCACTTCCTGTTTGGCGAAGGAAGCGTCAATTAAGGTTAAGGACTCTTAATCAAGTCATATGATACCAGCCACAACTCTGTACGATAAACGGTTGATGAGTAACAGACAAAAAAAGGAACAATTAAGTATGGACCAATCAGAAGAGGGGGCACTTCCTGTTTGGCGAAGGAAGTTTGACGCTTCGCCACGGGCACGCCGTTTTACGAAAACTCACGATTCGCACAACTTTTCATCGTTAAGGTGTCTTGAGTATGCCGAGCGAACTTGAAGTTGATCCGATTAACCCCCTAGGAGGAGTTCGTTAAAGTGCGACCCGTGAAAACGGCCAAAAATACACCAAAACGCCACTAATTAGTCAAAATGGCTGACTTCCTGTTTGGTTTCGGACGTGGCGCCGAGAGACTTTTTTGTGAGTCCGGACACGATACAGATGTGTACCGATTTTCGTACGTGTAGGTGAAACCGTATGGTGGGGCTTGAGGCACGAAGTTTTGTAGGGGGCGCTATTGAGCCATTAGGCCACGCCCCCTTTTATTTTTTTTAAAATACGAAAATTTTCACCACTTGTGATGTGTGTGCAAAGTTGCGCAACTTTTTGAGTACGTTTTGCGCCTCAAAAACGCGATTTACTTTCGGGAAAATAATAATAATAATAATCTTTGCAAATACAATAGGGTCCTCACACACTGTGTGTGGCTCGGGCCCTAATTAAAGCTGCAAGCAGCAATGGACGGGCCCTCGGAGCTCTTCCCACGTCACAAGGCCAGCAGCCAATCAGAAACCAAACAGGAAGTCAGCCATTTCGACTAATTAGTGGCGTTTTGGCGCATTTTTGGCCGCTATCACGGGTCGCACTTTAACGATAGTTTAACGTTTTTCTCAAAAAAAAATTTGAGAAAAAAAAAATGTTGAGAAAAAAAATTTTTGAGAAAAAAATGTTTTGAGAAAAAAAAATTGAGAAAAAAAAATTTGAGAAAAAAAAAATTTGAGAAAAAAAATTTGAGAAAAAAAATTTTGAGAAAAAAAAATTGAGGAAAAAAAAAATTAAGAAAAAAAAATTGAGAAAAAAAAAATTTGAGAAAAAAAAATTTGAGAAAAAAAAATTTGAGAAAAAAAAAATTTGAGAAAAAAAAATTTTGAGAAAAAAAATTGAGAAAAAAAATGTTGAGAAAAAAAAATGTTATGACACCAGCCGCGAGTCTGTACGACAAACGGTTCATGAGTTATAGAGGCACTTCCTGTTTGGTGAAGGGCACTTCCTGTTTGGCGGAGGAAGCGTCAATTAAGGTTAAGGACTCTTAATCAAGTCATATGATACCAGCCACAACTCTGTACGATAAACGGTTGATGAGTAACAGCCAAAAAAAGGAACAATGAAGTATGGACCAATCAGAAGAGGGGGCACTTCCTGTTTGGTGAAGGAAGTTTGACGCTACGCCACGGGCACACCGTTTTACGAAAACTCACGATTCGCACAACTTTTCATCGTTAAGGTGTCTTGAGTATGCCGAGCGAACTTGAAGTTGATCCGATTAACCCCCTAGGAGGAGTTCGTTAAAGTGCGACACATGAAAACGTCCAAAAATACACCAAAACGCCACTAATTAGTCAAAATGGCTGACTTCCTGTTTGGTTTCGGACGTGGCGCCGAGAGACTTTTTTGTGAGTCCGGACACAATACAGATGTGTACCGATTTTTGTACTTGTGGGTGAAACCGTCTAGTGGGGCTGTTGCGTTGAAATTTTGTAGGGGGCGCTGTTGCGCAATTAGGCCCCGCCCACTTTTTTTTTTTTTTAAATACGTAATTTTTCGCCACTTGTGATGTGCTTGCAAAGTTGCGCAACTTTTGGAGTACGTTTTGCGCCTCAAAAACGCGATTCTTTAGGGGGAAGAATAATAATAATTAAAGCTGCAAGCAGCAATGACCGGGCCCTCGCAGCTCTACCCACGTCACAAGGCCAGCAGCCAATCAGAAACCAAACAGGAAGTCAGCCATTTCGACTAATTAGTGGCGTTTTGGCGCATTTTTGGCCGTTATCACGGGTCGCACTTTAACGATAGTTTAAAGTTTTTCTCAAAAAAAAAATTGAGAAAAAAAAAATGTTTGAGAAAAAAAAAAATGTTTGAGAAAAAAAAATTTGAGAAAAAAAAAATTTTGAGAAAAAAAAATTTTTGAGAAAAAAAAATTTTGAGAAAAAAAAAATTGAGAAAAAAAAAATTGAGAAAAAAAAAATTGAGAAAAAAAAAATTGAGGAAAAAAAAATTTGAGAAAAAAAAAATTTGAGAAAAAAAAAATTCGAGAAAAAAAAAATTTGAGAAAAAAAAAAATTTGAGAAAAAAAAAATTTTGAGAAAAAAAAAATTTGAGAAAAAAAAAATTTTGAGAAAAAAAAATTGAGAAAAAAAAAAATTTGAGAAAAAAAAAATTATGACACCAGCCGCGAGTCTGTACGACAAACGGTTCATGAGTTATAGAGGCACTTCCTGTTTGGTGAAGGGCACTTCCTGTTTGGCGAAGGAAGCGTCAATTAAGGTTAAGGACTCTTAATCAAGTCATATGATACCAGCCACAACTCTGTACGATAAACGGTTGATGAGTAACAGCCAAAAAAAGGAACAATCAAATATGGACCAATCAGAAGAGGGGGCACTTCCTGTTTGGTGAAGGAAGTTTGACGCTACGCCACGGGCACGCCGTTTTACGAAAACTCACGATTCGCACAACTTTTCATCGTTAAGGTGTCTTGAGTATGCCGAGCGAACTTGAAGTTGATCCGATTAACCCCCTAGGAGGAGTTCGTTAAAGTGCGACACATGAAAACGTCCAAAAATACACCAAAACGCCACTAATTAGTCAAAATGGCTGACTTCCTGTTTGGTTTCGGACGTGGCGCCGAGAGACTTTTTTGTGAGTCCGGACACGATACAGATGTGTACCGATTTTCGTACGTGTAGGTGAAACCGTATGGTGGGGCTTGAGGCACGAAGTTTTGTAGGGGGCGCTGTTGCGCCATTAGGCCACGCCCCCTTTTATTTTTTTCTAAATACGTACATTTTCGCCACTTGTAATGTGCTTGCAAAGTTGCGCAACTTTTGGAGTACGTTTGGCGCCTCAAAAACGCGATTTACTTTCGGGAAAATAATAATAATAATAATAATAATCTTTGCAAATACAATAGGGTCCTCACACACTGTGTGTGCTCGGGCCCTAATTAAAGCTGCAAGCAGCAATGGACGGGCCCTCGGAGCTCTTCCCACGTCACAAGGCCAGCAGCCAATCAGAAACCAAACAGGAAGTCAGCCATTTCGACTAATTAGTGGCGTTTTGGCGCATTTTTGGCCGCTATCACGGGTCGCACTTTAACGATAGTTTAACGTTTTTCTCAAAAAAAAATTTGAGAAAAAAAATTTGAGAAAAAAAAATTTGAGAAAAAAAATGTTTTGAGAAAAAAAAATTGAGAAAAAAAAATTTGAGAAAAAAAAAATTTGAGAAAAAAAAATTTTGAGGAAAAAAAAAATAAGAAAAAAAAATTGAGAAAAAAAAATTTGAGAAAAAAAAATTTGAGAAAAAAAAATTTGAGAAAAAAAAAATTTGAGAAAAAAAAAATTTTGAGAAAAAAATTTGCGAAAAAAAATGTTGAGAAAAAAAAAATGTTATGACACCAGCCGCGAGTCTGTACGACAAACGGTTCATGAGTTATAGAGGCACTTCCTGTTTGGTGAAGGGCACTTCCTGTTTGGCGGAGGAAGCGTCAATTAAGGTTAAGGACTCTTAATCAAGTCATATGATACCAGCCACAACTCTGTACGATAAACGGTTGATGAGTAACAGCCAAAAAAAGGAACAATGAAGTATGGACCAATCAGAAGAGGGGGCACTTCCTGTTTGGTGAAGGAAGTTTGACGCTACGCCACGGGCACGCCGTTTTACGAAAACTCACGATTCGCACAACTTTTCATCGTTAAGGTGTCTTGAGTATGCCGAGCGAACTTGAAGTTGATCCGATTAACCCCCTAGGAGGAGTTCGTTAAAGTGCGACCCGTGAAAACGGCCAAAAATACACCAAAACGCCACTAATTAGTCAAAATGGCTGACTTCCTGTTTGGTTTCGGACGTGGCGCCGAGAGACTTTTTTGTGAGTCCGGACACAATACAGATGTGTACCGATTTTTGTACTTGTGGGTGAAACCGTCTAGTGGGGCTGTTGCGTTGAAATTTTGTAGGGGGCGCTGTTGCGCAATTAGGCCCCGCCCACTTTTTTTTTTTTTTAAATACGTAATTTTTCGCCACTTGTGATGTGCTTGCAAAGTTGCGCAACTTTTGGAGTACGTTTTGCGCCTCAAAAACGCGATTCTTTAGGGGGAAGAATAATAATAATAATAATAATAATAATCTTTGCAATTACAATAGGGTCCTCACACTGTGTGTGCTCGGGCCCTAATTAAAGCTGCAAGCAGCAATGGACGGGCCCTCGGAGCTCTTCCCACGTCACAAGGCCAGCAGCCAATCAGAAACCAAACAGGAAGTCAGCCATTTCGACTAATTAGTGGCGTTTTGGCGCATTTTTGGCCGCTATCACGGGTCGCACTTTAACGATAGTTTAACGTTTTTCTCAAAAAAAAATTTGAGAAAAAAAAATTTGAGAAAAAAAAATGTTGAGAAAAAAATTTTTTGAGAAAAAAATGTTTTGAGAAAAAAAATTGAGAAAAAAAAATTTGAGAAAAAAAAAATTTGAGAAAAAAAATTTGAGAAAAAAAAAATTTGAGAAAAAAAAATTGAGGAAAAAAAATTAAGAAAAAAAAAATTGAGAAAAAAAAAATTTGAGAAAAAAAAATTTGAGAAAAAAAAATTTGAGAAAAAAAAATTTGAGAAAAAAAAAATTTGAGAAAAAAAAAATGTTGAGAAAAAAAATTGAGAAAAAAAAAATGTTATGACACCAGCCGCGAGTCTGTACGACAAACGGTTCATGAGTTATAGAGGCACTTCCTGTTTGGTGAAGGGCACTTCCTGTTTGGCGGAGGAAGCGTCAATTAAGGTTAAGGACTCTTAATCAAGTCATATGATACCAGCCACAACTCTGTACGATAAACGGTTGATGAGTAACAGCCAAAAAAAGGAACAATGAAGTATGGACCAATCAGAAGAGGGGGCACTTCCTGTTTGGTGAAGGAAGTTTGACGCTACGCCACGGGCACGCCGTTTTACGAAAACTCACGATTCGCACAACTTTTCATCGTTAAGGTGTCTTGAGTATGCCGAGCGAACTTGAAGTTGATCCGATTAACCCCCTAGGAGGAGTTCGTTAAAGTGCGACACATGAAAACGTCCAAAAATACACCAAAACGCCACTAATTAGTCAAAATGGCTGACTTCCTGTTTGGTTTCGGACGTGGCGCCGAGAGACTTTTTTGTGAGTCCGGACACAATACAGATGTGTACCGATTTTTGTACTTGTGGGTGAAACCGTCTAGTGGGGCTGTTGCGTTGAAATTTTGTAGGGGGCGCTGTTGCGCAATTAGGCCCCGCCCACTTTTTTTTTTTTTTAAATACGTAATTTTTCGCCACTTGTGATGTGCTTGCAAAGTTGCGCAACTTTTGGAGTACGTTTTGCGCCTCAAAAACGCGATTCTTTAGGGGGAAGAATAATAATAATCTTTGCAATTACAATAGGGTCCTCACACTGTGTGTGCTCGGGCCCTAATTAAAGCTGCAAGCAGCAATGACCGGGCCCTCGAAGCTCTACCCACGTCACAAGAGGTAGCAGCCAATTAGCATTAGAATTTTTGAATCAGCATTAGCATTTGTTAGCATTAGCATATGTTAGCATTAGCATGTGTAAGCATTAGCATTAGTTAGCATTAGCATTTGTTAGCATTAGCATTAACATTTGTTAGCATTAGCATGTGTAAGCATTAGCATGTGTTAGCATTAGCATTTGTTAGCATTAGCATTTTAGCATTAGCATTTTTAGCATTAGCATGTGTTAGCATTAGCATTAGCATGTGTTAGCATTAGCATTTTTAGCATTAGCATTTTTAGCATTAGCATGTGTTAGCATTAGCATTTGTTAGCATTAGCATTAGCATGTTAGCATTAGCATTTGTTAGCATTGGCATTAGCATGTTAGCATTAGCATTTGTTAACATTAGCATTTGTTAGCATTAGCATTAGCATGTTAGCATTAGCATGTTAGCATTAGCATTTGTTAGCATTAGCAAGAAAAAAAATTTTTTTGAGAAAAATTTTTTTTTTGAGAAAAATAAAAATGTATGACACCAGCCGCGAGTCTGTACGACAAACGGTTCATGAGTTATAGAGGCACTTCCTGTTTGGTGAAGGGCACTTCCTGTTTGGCGAAGGAAGCGTCAATTAAGGTTAAGGACACTTAGTCAAGTCATATGATACCAGCCACAACTCTGTACGATAAACGGTTGATGAGTAACAGCCAAAAAAAGGAACAATTAAGTATGGACCAATCAGAAGAGGGGGCACTTCCTGTTTGGCGAAGGAAGTTTGACGCTTCGCCACGGGCACGCCGTTTTACGAAAACTCACGATTCGCACAACTTTTCATCGTTAAGGTGTCTTGAGTATGCCGAGCGAACTTGAAGTTGATCCGATTAACCCCCTAGGAGGAGTTCGTTAAAGTGCGACACGTGAAAACGGCAAAAAATACACCAAAACGCCACTAATTAGTAAAAATGGCTGACTTCCTGTTTGGTTTCGGACATTGCGCAGAGAGACTTTTTTGTGAGTCCGGACACGATACAGATGTGTACCGATTTTCGTACTTGTGGGTGAAACCGTATGGTGGGGCTTGAGGCACGAAGTTTTGTAGGGGGCGCTGTTGCGCCATTAGGCCACGCCCCCTTTTTTTTTTTTTTAAATACGTACATTTTCGCCACTTGTGATGTGTGTGCAAAGTTGCGCAACTTTTTGAGTACGTTTTGCGCCTCAAAAACGCGATTTACTTTCGGGAAAATAATAATAAGAATAATAATCTTTGCAAATACAATAGGGTCCTCTCACACTGTGTGTGCTCGGGCCCTAATTAAAGCTGCAAGCAGCAATGACCGGGCCCTCGGAGATCTACCCACGTCACAAGGGGTAGCAGCCAATTAGCATTAGGATTTAAGAATCAGCATTAGCATTTGTTAGCATTAGCATGTGTTAGCATTAGCATTAGCATTTGTTAGCATTAGCATGTGTTAGCATTAGCATTTGTTAGCATTAGCATTAGCATGTGTTAGCATTAGCATGTGTTAGCATTAGCATTTGTTAACATTAGCATTAGCATGTGTTAGCATTAGCATTTGTCAGTATTAGCATGTGTTAGCATTAGCATGTTAGCATTAGCATGTGTTAGCATTAGCATGTGTTAGCATTAGCATAAGCATTTGTTAGCATTAGCATTAGCATGTGTTAGCATTAGCATTAGCATGTTAGCATTAGCATTTGTTAGCATTAGCATTAGCATGTTAGCATTAGCATGTGTTAGCATTAGCATTTGTTGTGCGAATCGTGTTGTGCGAGAAAAAAAAATTTGAGAAAAAAAAATTGAGAAAAAAAAATTTGAGAAAAAAAAAATTTGAGAAAAAAAAATTTGAGAAAAAAAAATTTGAGAAAAAAAAATTTTGAGAAAAAAAATTGAGAAAAAAAAATTTGAGAAAAAAAAATTTGAGAAAAAAAAATTTGAGAAAAAAAAATTGAGAAAAAAATTTGAGAAAAAAAAATTTGAGAAAAAAAAATTGTGAGAAAAAAACATTTTTGAGAAAAAAAAATTGAGAAAAAAAAATTTGAGAAAAAAAAATTTGAGAAAAAAAAATTAGAGAAAAAAAAAATTATGACACCAGCCGCGAGTCTGTACGACAAACGGTTCATGAGTTATAGAGGCACTTCCTGTTTGGTGAAGGGCACTTCCTGTTTGGCGAAGGAAGCGTCAATTAAGGTTAAGGACTCTTAATCAAGTCATATGATACCAGCCACAACTCTGTACGATAAACGGTTGATGAGTAACAGCCAAAAAAGGAACAATCAAGTTTCGGCCAATCAGAAGAGGGGGCGGGGCTTAGTTAAACCAATTAAGGTGAAGGACACTTAGTCAAGTCATATGATACCAGCCACAACTCTGTACGATAAACGGTTGATGAGTAACAGCCAAAAAAAGGAACAATCAAGTATGGACCAATCAGAAGAGGGGGCACTTCCTGTTTGGCGAAGGAAGTTTGACGCTTCGCCACGGGCACGCCGTTTTACGAAAACTCACGATTCGCACAACTTTTCATCGTTAAGGTGTCTTGAGTATGCCGAGCGAACTTGAAGTTGATCCGATTAACCCCCTAGGAGGAGTTCGTTAAAGTGCGACACATGAAAACGTCCAAAAATACACCAAAACGCCACTAATTAGTCAAAATGTCTGACTTCCTGTTTGGTTTCGGACGTGGCGCCGAGAGACTTTTTTGTGAGTCCGGACACAATACAGATGTGTACCGATTTTTGTACTTGTGGGTGAAACCGTCTAGTGGGGCTGTTGCGTTGAAATTTTGTAGGGGGCGCTGTTGCGCCATTAGGCCCCGCCCACTTTTTTTTTTTTTTAAATACGTAATTTTTCGCCACTTGTGATGTGCTTGCAAAGTTGCGCAACTTTTGGAGTACGTTTTGCGCCTCAAAAACGCGATTCTTTAGGGGGAAGAATAATAATAATTAAAGCTGCAAGCAGCAATGACCGGGCCCTCGGAGATCTACCCACGTCACAAGGGGTAGCACCCAATTAGCATTAGAATTTAAGAATCAGCATTAGCATTTGTTAGCATTAGCATGTGTTAGCATTAGCATGTGTTAGCATTAGCATTAGCATTTGTTAGTATTAGCATGTGTTAGCATTAGCTTTTGTTAGCATTAGCATGTGTTAGCATTAGCATTAGCATTTGTCAGTATTAGCATGTGTTAGCATTAGCATTAGCATTTGTTAGCATTAGCATGTGTTAGCATTAGCATTAGCATTTTTAGCATTAGCATTTTTAGCATTAGCATGTGTTAACATTAGCATGTTAGCATTAGCATTTGTTAGCATTAGCATTAGCATGTTAGCATTAGCATGTTAGCATTAGCATTAGCAAAATTTTTGAGAAAAAAAAATTTTGAGAAAAAAAAATTTGAGCAAAAAAAAAATTTGAGAAAAAAAAAATTTGAGAAAAAAAAATTTGAGAAAAAAAAAATTTGAGAAAAAAAAAATTTGAGAAAAAAAATTTGAGATAAAAAAAATTTGAGAAAAAAAAAATTTGAGGAAAAAAAAATGAGGAAAAAAAAAATTAAGAAAAAAAAAATTGAGAAAAAAAAATTTTGAGAAAAAAAAATTTTGAGAAAAAAATGTTGAGAAAAAAAAAATGTTATGACACCAGCCGCGAGTCTGTACGACAAACGGTTCATGAGTTATAGAGGCACTTCCTGTTTGGTGAAGGGCACTTCCTGTTTGGCGAAGGAAGCGTCAATTAAGGTTAAGGACTCTTAATCAAGTCATATGATACCAGCCACAACTCTGTACGATAAACGGTTGATGAGTAACAGCCAAAAAAAGGAACAATGAAGTATGGACCAATCAGAAGAGGGGGCACTTCCTGTTTGGTGAAGGAAGTTTGACGCTACGCCACGGGCACGCCGTTTTACGAAAACTCACGATTCGCACAACTTTTCATCGTTAAGGTGTCTTGAGTATGCCGAGCGAACTTGAAGTTGATCCGATTAACCCCCTAGGAGGAGTTCGTTAAAGTGCGACACATGAAAACGTCCCAAAATACACCAAAACGCCACTAATTAGTCAAAATGGCTGACTTCCTGTTTGGTTTCGGACGTGGCGCCGAGAGACTTTTTTGTGAGTCCGGACACGATACAGATGTGTACCGATTTTCATACGTGTAGGTGAAACCGTATGGTGGGGCTTGAGGCACGAAGTTTTGTAGGGGGCGCTGTTGCGCCATTAGGCCACGCCCCCTTTTATTTTTTTTTAAATACGTACATTTTCGCCACTTGTGATGTGTGTGCAAAGTTGCGCAACTTTTTGAGTACGTTTTGCGCCTCAAAAACGCGATTTACTTTCGGGAAAATAATAATAATAATAATTAAAGCTGCAAGCAGCAATGGACGGGCCCTCGGAGCTCTTCCCACGTCACAAGGCCAGCAGCCAATCAGAAACCAAACAGGAAGTCAGCCATTTCGACTAATTAGTGGCGTTTTGGCGCATTTTTGGCCGCTATCACGGGTCGCACTTTAACGATAGTTTAACGTTTTTCTCAAAAAAAAATTGAGAAAAAAAAATTTGAGAAAAAAAAATGTTGAGAAAAAAAAATTTTGAGAAAAAAATGTTTTGAGAAAAAAAAATTGAGAAAAAAAAATTTGAGAAAAAAAAATTTGAGAAAAAAAATTTGAGAAAAAAAAAATTTGAGAAAAAAAAATGTTGAGGAAAAAAAAAATTAAGAAAAAAAAAATTGAGAAAAAAAAATTTGAGAAAAAAAAAATTGAGAAAAAAAAATTTGAGAAAAAAAAAATTTGAGGAAAAAAAAATTAAGAAAAAAAAATTTGAGAAAAAAAAAATTGAGAAAAAAAAATTTGAGAAAAAAAAAATTTGAGAAAAAAAAAAATTTGAGAAAAAAAATTGAGAAAAAAAATGTTGAGAAAAAAAAAATGTTATGACACCAGCCGCGAGTCTGTACGACAAACGGTTCATGAGTTATAGAGGCACTTCCTGTTTGGTGAAGGGCACTTCCTGTTTGGCGGAGGAAGCGTCAATTAAGGTTAAGGACTCTTAATCAAGTCATATGATACCAGCCACAACTCTGTACGATAAACGGTTGATGAGTAACAGCCAAAAAAAGGAACAATGAAGTATGGACCAATCAGAAGAGGGGGCACTTCCTGTTTGGTGAAGGAAGTTTGACGCTACGCCACGGGCACGCCGTTTTACGAAAACTCACGATTCGCACAACTTTTCATCGTTAAGGTGTCTTGAGTATGCCGAGCGAACTTGAAGTTGATCCGATTAACCCCCTAGGAGGAGTTCGTTAAAGTGCGACACATGAAAACGTCCAAAAATACACCAAAACGCCACTAATTAGTCAAAATGGCTGACTTCCTGTTTGGTTTCGGACGTGGCGCCGAGAGACTTTTTTGTGAGTCCGAACACGATACAGATGTGTACCGATTTTCGTACGTGTAGGTGAAACCGTCTAGTGGGGCTGTTGCGTTGAAATTTTGTAGGGGGCGCTGTTGCGCCATTAGGCCCCGCCCACTTTTTTTTTTTTTAAATACGTAATTTTTCGCCACTTGTGATGTGCTTGCAAAGTTGCGCAACTTTTGGAGTACGTTTTGCGCCTCAAAAACGCGATTCTTTAGGGGGAAGAATAATAATAATCTTTGCAATTACAATAGGGTCCTCACACTGTGTGTGCTCGGGCCCTAATAATAATTAAAGCTGCAAGCAGCAATGACCGGGCCCTCGGAGCTCTTCCCACGTCACAAGGCCAGCAGCCAATCAGAAACCAAACAGGAAGTCAGCCATTTCGACTAATTAGTGGCGTTTTGGCGCATTTTTGGCCGTTATCACGGGTCGCACTTTAACGATAGTTTAACGTTTTTCTCAAAAAAAAATTTTTGAGAGAAAACATTTTTGAGAAAAAAATTTTTAGAAAAAAAGATTTTTGAGAAAAAAAAAATTTGAGAAAAAAAAATTGTGAAAAAAAAATTTGAGAAAAAAAAAATTTGAGAAAAAATTTTTTTTTGAGAAAAACAAATTTTTGAGAAAAAAAAATTTGAGAAAAAAAAAATTTGAGAAAAAAAAAGGGAGAAAAAAAAATTTGAGAAAAAAAAATTTGAGAAAAGAAAATTTGAGAAAAAAAAAATTGAGAAAAAAAATTTTTTGAGAAAAAAAAATTTTGAGGAAAAAAAAATTTGAGAAAAAAAAATTTGAGAAAAAAAAATTTTTGAGAAAAAAAAATTTTGAGAAAAAAAAATTTTGAGAAAAAAAAATTGAGAAAAAAAAATTTTGAGAAAAAAAAAATGTATGACACCAGCCGCGAGTCTACGACAAACGGTTCATGAGTTATAGAGGCACTTCCTGTTTGGTGAAGGGCACTTCCTGTTTGGCGAAGGAAGCGTCAATTAAGGTTAAGGACTCTTAATCAAGTCATATGATACCAGCCACAACTCTGTACGATAAACGGTTGATGAGTAACAGCCAAAAAAAGGAACAATCAAGTATGGACCAATCAGAAGAGGGGGCACTTCCTGTTTGGTGAAGGAAGTTTGACCCTTCGCCACGGGCACGCCGTTTTACGAAAACTCACGATTCGCACAACTTTTCATCGTTAAGGTGTCTTGAGTATGCCGAGCGAACTTGAAGTTGATCCGATTAACCCCCTAGGAGGAGTTTGTTAAAGTGCGACACGTGAAATTGTCCAAAAATACACCAAAACGCCACTAATTAGTCAAAATGGCTGACTTCCTGTTTGGTTTCGGACGTGGCGCCGAGAGACTTTTTTGTGAGTCCGGACACAATACAGATGTGTACCGATTTTCGTACTTGTGGGTGAAACCGTATAGTGGGGCTGTTGCGTTGAAATATTGTAGGGGGCGCTGTTGCGCCATTAGGCCACGCCCCCCCTTTTTTTTTTTTTATTACGTAATTTTTCGCCACGTGTAATGTGCTTGCAAAGTTCCGCAACTTTTGGAGTACGTTTTGCCCCTCAAAAATGCGATTCTTTATCGGGAAGAATAATAATAATAATCTTTGCAATTACAATAGGGTCCTCACACACTGTGTGTGCTCGGGCCCTAATTAAAGCTGCAAGCAGCAATGGACGGGCCCTCGGAGCTCTTCCCACGTCACAAGGCCAGCAGCCAATCAGAAACCAAACAGGAAGTCAGCCATTTCGACTAATTAGTGGCGTTTTGGCGCATTTTTGGCCGCTATCACGGGTTGCACTTTAACGATAGTTTAACGTTTTTCTCAAAAAAAAATTTGAGAAAAAAAATTTGAGAAAAAAATTTTTTGAGAAAAAAATGTTTTGAGAAAAAAAAATTGAGAAAAAAAAATTTGAGAAAAAAAAAATGTGAGAAAAAAAATTTGAGAAAAAAAAATTTTGAGGGAAAAAAAAATTAAGAAAAAAAAATTGAGAAAAAATAAATTTGAGAAAAAAAAAATTTGAGAAAAAAAAATTTGAGAAAAAAAAATTTGAGAAAAAAAAAATTTGAGAAAAAAAAAATTTTGAGAAAAAAAATTGAGAAAAAAAAATGTTGAGAAAAAAAAATGTTATGACACCAGCCGCGAGTCTGTACGACAAACGGTTCATGAGTTATAGAGGCACTTCCTGTTTGGTGAAGGGCACTTCCTGTTTGGCGGAGGAAGCGTCAATTAAGGTTAAGGACTCTTAATCAAGTCATATGATACCAGCCACAACTCTGTACGATAAACGGTTGATGAGTAACAGCCAAAAAAAGGAACAATGAAGTATGGACCAATCAGAAGAGGGGGCACTTCCTGTTTGGTGAAGGAAGTTTGACGCTACGCCACGGGCACGCCGTTTTACGAAAACTCACGATTCGCACAACTTTTCATCGTTAAGGTGTCTTGAGTATGCCGAGCGAACTTGAAGTTGATCCGATTAACCCCCTAGGAGGAGTTCGTTAAAGTGCGACACATGAAAACGTCCAAAAATACACCAAAACGCCACTAATTAGTCAAAATGGCTGACTTCCTGTTTGGTTTCGGACGTGGCGCCGAGAGACTTTTTTGTGAGTCCGGACACAATACAGATGTGTACCGATTTTTGTACTTGTGGGTGAAACCGTCTAGTGGGGCTGTTGCGTTGAAATTTTGTAGGGGGCGCTGTTGCGCAATTAGGCCCCGCCCACTTTTTTTTTTTTTTAAATACGTAATTTTTCGCCACTTGTGATGTGCTTGCAAAGTTGCGCAACTTTTGGAGTACGTTTTGCGCCTCAAAAACGCGATTCTTTAGGGGGAAGAATAATAATAATTAAAGCTGCAAGCAGCAATGAACGGGCCCTCGGAGCTCTTCCCACGTCACAAGGCCAGCAGCCAATCAGAAACCAAACAGGAAGTCAGCCATTTCGACTAATTAGTGGCGTTTTGGCGCATTTTTGGCCGCTATCACGGGTCGCACTTTAACGATAGTTTAACGTTTTTCTCAAAAAAAAATTTGAGAAAAAAAATTTGAGAAAAAAAAATGTTGAGAAAAAAAATTTTTGAGAAAAAAATGTTTTGAGAAAAAAAAATTGAGAAAAAAAAATTTGAGAGAAAAAAAATTTGAGAAAAAAAAAATTTGAGAAAAAAAAATTTTGAGGAAAAAAAAAATTAAGAAAAAAAAAATTGAGAAAAAAAAAAATTGAGAAAAAAAAAATTTGAGGAAAAAAAAAATTTGAGAAAAAAAAATTTGAGAAAAAAAAATTTGAGAAAAAAAAATTTGAGAAAAAAAAAAAATTGAGAAAAAAAAAATTTTGAGAAAAAAAATTGAGAAAAAAAAATGTTGAGAAAAAAAAATGTTGAGAAAAAAAAAATGTTATGACACCAGCCGCGAGTCTGTACGACAAACGGTTCATGAGTTATAGAGGCACTTCCTGTTTGGTGAAGGGCACTTCCTGTTTGGCGGAGGAAGCGTCAATTAAGGTTAAGGACTCTTAATCAAGTCATATGATACCAGCCACAACTCTGTACGATAAACGGTTGATGAGTAACAGCCAAAAAAAGGAACAATCAAGTATGGACCAATCAGAAGAGGGGGCACTTCCTGTTTGGTGAAGGAAGCTTGACCCTTCGCCACGGGCACGCCGTTTTACGAAAACTCACGATTCGCACAACTTTTCATCGTTAAGGTGTCTTGAGTATGCCGAGCGAACTTGAAGTTGATCCGATTAACCCCCTAGGAGGAGTTCGTTAAAGTGCGACACGTGAAAATGGCCAAAAATACACCAAAACGCCACTAATTAGTCAAAATGGCTGACTTCCTGTTTGGTTTCGGACGTGGCGCCGATTGACTTTTTTGTGAGTCCGGACACGATACAGATGTGTACCGATTTTCGTACGTGTAGGTGAAACCGTATGGTGGGGCTTGAGGCACGAAGTTTTGTAGGGGGCGCTGTTGCGCCATTAGGCCACGCCCCCTTTTATTTTTTTTCTAAATACGTACATTTTCGCCACTTGTAATGTGCTTGCAAAGTTGCGCAACTTTTGGAGTACGTTTGGCGCCTCAAAAACGCGATTTACTTTCGGGAAAATAATAATAATAATAATTAAAGCTGCAAGCAGCAATGGACGGGCCCTCGGAGCTCTTCCCACGTCACAAGGCCAGCAGCCAATCAGAAACCAAACAGGAAGTCAGCCATTTCGACTAATTAGTGGCGTTTTGGCGCATTTTTGGCCGCTATCACGGGTCGCACTTTAACGATAGTTTAACGTTTTTCTCAAAAAAAAATTTTGAGAAAAAAAATTTGAGAAAAAAAAATGTTGAGAAAAAAAATTTTTGAGAAAAAAATGTTTTGAGAAAAAAAAATTGAGAAAAAAAAATTTGAGAAAAAAAAAATTTGAGAAAAAAAATTTGAGAAAAAAAAAAATTGAGAAAAAAAATTTTTGAGGAAAAAAAAAATTAAGAAAAAAAAAATTGAGAAAAAAAAAATTTGAGAAAAAAAAATTTGAGAAAAAAAAAATTGAGAAAAAAAAATTTGAGAAAAAAAAATTTGAGAAAAAAAAAATTTGAGAAAAAAAAAATTTTGAGAAAAAAAATGTTGAGAAAAAAAAATGTTATGACACCAGCCGCGAGTCTGTACGACAAACGGTTCATGAGTTATAGAGGCACTTCCTGTTTGGTGAAGGGCACTTCCTGTTTGGCGGAGGAAGCGTCAATTAAGGTTAAGGACTCTTAATCAAGTCATATGATACCAGCCACAACTCTGTACGATAAACGGTTGATGAGTAACAGCCAAAAAAAGGAACAATGAAGTATGGACCAATCAGAAGAGGGGGCACTTCCTGTTTGGTGAAGGAAGTTTGACGCTACGCCACGGGCACGCCGTTTTACGAAAACTCACGATTCGCACAACTTTTCATCGTTAAGGTGTCTTGAGTATGCCGAGCGAACTTGAAGTTGATCCGATTAACCCCCTAGGAGGAGTTCGTTAAAGTGCGACACATGAAAACGTCCAAAAATACACCAAAACGCCACTAATTAGTCAAAATGGCTGACTTCCTGTTTGGTTTCGGACGTGGCGCCGAGAGACTTTTTTGTGAGTCCGGACACAATACAGATGTGTACCGATTTTTGTACTTGTGGGTGAAACCGTCTAGTGGGGCTGTTGCGTTGAAATTTTGTAGGGGGCGCTGTTGCGCAATTAGGCCCCGCCCACTTTTTTTTTTTTTTAAATACGTAATTTTTCGCCACTTGTGATGTGCTTGCAAAGTTGCGCAACTTTTGGAGTACGTTTTGCGCCTCAAAAACGCGATTCTTTAGGGGGAAGAATAATAATAATTAAAGCTGCAAGCAGCAATGAACGGGCCCTCGGAGCTCTTCCCACGTCACAAGGCCAGCAGCCAATCAGAAACCAAACAGGAAGTCAGCCATTTCGACTAATTAGTGGCGTTTTGGCGCATTTTTGGCCGCTATCACGGGTCGCACTTTAACGATAGTTTAACGTTTTTCTCAAAAAAAAATTTGAGAAAAAAAATTTGAGAAAAAAAAATGTTGAGAAAAAAAATTTTTGAGAAAAAAATGTTTTGAGAAAAAAAAATTGAGAAAAAAAAATTTGAGAGAAAAAAAATTTGAGAAAAAAAAAAATTTGAGAAAAAAAAATTTTGAGGAAAAAAAAAATTAAGAAAAAAAAAATTGAGAAAAAAAAAATTTGAGGAAAAAAAAAATTTGAGAAAAAAAAATTTGAGAAAAAAAAATTTGAGAAAAAAAAATTTGAGAAAAAAAAAAAATTGAGAAAAAAAAAATTTTGAGAAAAAAAATTGAGAAAAAAAAATGTTGAGAAAAAAAAAATGTTATGACACCAGCCGCGAGTCTGTACGACAAACGGTTCATGAGTTATAGAGGCACTTCCTGTTTGGTGAAGGGCACTTCCTGTTTGGCGGAGGAAGCGTCAATTAAGGTTAAGGACTCTTAATCAAGTCATATGATACCAGCCACAACTCTGTACGATAAACGGTTGATGAGTAACAGCCAAAAAAAGGAACAATGAAGTATGGACCAATCAGAAGAGGGGGCACTTCCTGTTTGGTGAAGGAAGTTTGACGCTACGCCACGGGCACGCCGTTTTACGAAAACTCACGATTCGCACAACTTTTCATCGTTAAGGTGTCTTGAGTATGCCGAGCGAACTTGAAGTTGATCCGATTAACCCCCTAGGAGGAGTTCGTTAAAGTGCGACACATGAAAACGTCCAAAAATACACCAAAACGCCACTAATTAGTCAAAATGGCTGACTTCCTGTTTGGTTTCGGACGTGGCGCCGAGAGACTTTTTTGTGAGTCCGGACACAATACAGATGTGTACCGATTTTTGTACTTGTGGGTGAAACCGTCTAGTGGGGCTGTTGCGTTGAAATTTTGTAGGGGGCGCTGTTGCGCAATTAGGCCCCGCCCACTTTTTTTTTTTTTTAAATACGTAATTTTTCGCCACTTGTGATGTGCTTGCAAAGTTGCGCAACTTTTGGAGTACGTTTTGCGCCTCAAAAACGCGATTCTTTAGGGGGAAGAATAATAATAATAATAATCTTTGCAATTACAATAGGGTCCTCACACTGTGTGTGCTCGGGCCCTAATTAAAGCTGCAAGCAGCAATGGACGGGCCCTCGGAGCTCTTCCCACGTCACAAGGCCAGCAGCCAATCAGAAACCAAACAGGAAGTCAGCCATTTCGACTAATTAGTGGCGTTTTGGCGCATTTTTGGCCGCTATCACGGGTCGCACTTTAACGATAGTTTAACGTTTTTCTCAAAAAAAAAATTGAGAAAAAAAATTTGAGAAAAAAAAATGTTGAGAAAAAAATTTTTTGAGAAAAAAATGTTTTGAGAAAAAAAAATTGAGAAAAAAAAATTTGAGAAAAAAAAAATTTGAGAAAAAAAAAATTTGAGAAAAAAAAAATTTGAGGAAAAAAAAAATTAAGCAAAAAAAATTGAGAAAAAAAAAATTTGAGAAAAAAAAATTTGAGAAAAAAAAAATTTGAGAAAAAAAAAATTTTGAGAAAAAAAATTGAGAAAAAAAATGTTGAGAAAAAAAAAATGTTATGACACCAGCCGCGAGTCTGTACGACAAACGGTTCATGAGTTATAGAGGCACTTCCTGTTTGGTGAAGGGCACTTCCTGTTTGGCGGAGGAAGCGTCAATTAAGGTTAAGGACTCTTAATCAAGTCATATGATACCAGCCACAACTCTGTACGATAAACGGTTGATGAGTAACAGCCAAAAAAAGGAACAATCAAGTATGGACCAATCAGAAGAGGGGGCACTTCCTGTTTGGTGAAGGAAGCTTGACCCTTCGCCACGGGCACGCCGTTTTACGAAAACTCACGATTCGCACAACTTTTCATCGTTAAGGTGTCTTGAGTATGCCGAGCGAACTTGAAGTTGATCCGATTAACCCCCTAGGAGGAGTTCGTTAAAGTGCGACACGTGAAAATGGCCAAAAATACACCAAAACGCCACTAATTAGTCAAAATGGCTGACTTCCTGTTTGGTTTCGGACGTGGCGCCGATTGACTTTTTTGTGAGTCCGGACACGATACAGATGTGTACCGATTTTCGTACGTGTAGGTGAAACCGTATGGTGGGGCTTGAGGCACGAAGTTTTGTAGGGGGCGCTGTTGCGCCATTAGGCCACGCCCCCTTTTATTTTTTTTCTAAATACGTACATTTTCGCCACTTGTAATGTGCTTGCAAAGTTGCGCAACTTTTGGAGTACGTTTGGCGCCTCAAAAACGCGATTTACTTTCGGGAAAATAATAATAATAATAATTAAAGCTGCAAGCAGCAATGGACGGGCCCTCGGAGCTCTTCCCACGTCACAAGGCCAGCAGCCAATCAGAAACCAAACAGGAAGTCAGCCATTTCGACTAATTAGTGGCGTTTTGGCGCATTTTTGGCCGCTATCACGGGTCGCACTTTAACGATAGTTTAACGTTTTTCTCAAAAAAAAATTTTGAGAAAAAAAATTTGAGAAAAAAAAATGTTGAGAAAAAAAATTTTTGAGAAAAAAATGTTTTGAGAAAAAAAAATTGAGAAAAAAAAATTTGAGAAAAAAAAAATTTGAGAAAAAAAATTTGAGAAAAAAAAAAATTGAGAAAAAAAATTTTTGAGGAAAAAAAAAATTAAGAAAAAAAAAATTGAGAAAAAAAAAATTTGAGAAAAAAAAATTTGAGAAAAAAAAAATTGAGAAAAAAAAATTTGAGAAAAAAAAATTTGAGAAAAAAAAAATTTGAGAAAAAAAAAATTTTGAGAAAAAAAATGTTGAGAAAAAAAAATGTTATGACACCAGCCGCGAGTCTGTACGACAAACGGTTCATGAGTTATAGAGGCACTTCCTGTTTGGTGAAGGGCACTTCCTGTTTGGCGGAGGAAGCGTCAATTAAGGTTAAGGACTCTTAATCAAGTCATATGATACCAGCCACAACTCTGTACGATAAACGGTTGATGAGTAACAGCCAAAAAAAGGAACAATGAAGTATGGACCAATCAGAAGAGGGGGCACTTCCTGTTTGGTGAAGGAAGTTTGACGCTACGCCACGGGCACGCCGTTTTACGAAAACTCACGATTCGCACAACTTTTCATCGTTAAGGTGTCTTGAGTATGCCGAGCGAACTTGAAGTTGATCCGATTAACCCCCTAGGAGGAGTTCGTTAAAGTGCGACACATGAAAACGTCCAAAAATACACCAAAACGCCACTAATTAGTCAAAATGGCTGACTTCCTGTTTGGTTTCGGACGTGGCGCCGAGAGACTTTTTTGTGAGTCCGGACACAATACAGATGTGTACCGATTTTTGTACTTGTGGGTGAAACCGTCTAGTGGGGCTGTTGCGTTGAAATTTTGTAGGGGGCGCTGTTGCGCAATTAGGCCCCGCCCACTTTTTTTTTTTTTTAAATACGTAATTTTTCGCCACTTGTGATGTGCTTGCAAAGTTGCGCAACTTTTGGAGTACGTTTTGCGCCTCAAAAACGCGATTCTTTAGGGGGAAGAATAATAATAATTAAAGCTGCAAGCAGCAATGAACGGGCCCTCGGAGCTCTTCCCACGTCACAAGGCCAGCAGCCAATCAGAAACCAAACAGGAAGTCAGCCATTTCGACTAATTAGTGGCGTTTTGGCGCATTTTTGGCCGCTATCACGGGTCGCACTTTAACGATAGTTTAACGTTTTTCTCAAAAAAAAATTTGAGAAAAAAAATTTGAGAAAAAAAAATGTTGAGAAAAAAAATTTTTGAGAAAAAAATGTTTTGAGAAAAAAAAATTGAGAAAAAAAAATTTGAGAGAAAAAAAATTTGAGAAAAAAAAAAATTTGAGAAAAAAAAATTTTGAGGAAAAAAAAAATTAAGAAAAAAAAAATTGAGAAAAAAAAAATTTGAGGAAAAAAAAAATTTGAGAAAAAAAAATTTGAGAAAAAAAAATTTGAGAAAAAAAAATTTGAGAAAAAAAAAAAATTGAGAAAAAAAAAATTTTGAGAAAAAAAATTGAGAAAAAAAAATGTTGAGAAAAAAAAAATGTTATGACACCAGCCGCGAGTCTGTACGACAAACGGTTCATGAGTTATAGAGGCACTTCCTGTTTGGTGAAGGGCACTTCCTGTTTGGCGGAGGAAGCGTCAATTAAGGTTAAGGACTCTTAATCAAGTCATATGATACCAGCCACAACTCTGTACGATAAACGGTTGATGAGTAACAGCCAAAAAAAGGAACAATGAAGTATGGACCAATCAGAAGAGGGGGCACTTCCTGTTTGGTGAAGGAAGTTTGACGCTACGCCACGGGCACGCCGTTTTACGAAAACTCACGATTCGCACAACTTTTCATCGTTAAGGTGTCTTGAGTATGCCGAGCGAACTTGAAGTTGATCCGATTAACCCCCTAGGAGGAGTTCGTTAAAGTGCGACACATGAAAACGTCCAAAAATACACCAAAACGCCACTAATTAGTCAAAATGGCTGACTTCCTGTTTGGTTTCGGACGTGGCGCCGAGAGACTTTTTTGTGAGTCCGGACACAATACAGATGTGTACCGATTTTTGTACTTGTGGGTGAAACCGTCTAGTGGGGCTGTTGCGTTGAAATTTTGTAGGGGGCGCTGTTGCGCAATTAGGCCCCGCCCACTTTTTTTTTTTTTTAAATACGTAATTTTTCGCCACTTGTGATGTGCTTGCAAAGTTGCGCAACTTTTGGAGTACGTTTTGCGCCTCAAAAACGCGATTCTTTAGGGGGAAGAATAATAATAATTAAAGCTGCAAGCAGCAATGAACGGGCCCTCGGAGCTCTTCCCACGTCACAAGGCCAGCAGCCAATCAGAAACCAAACAGGAAGTCAGCCATTTCGACTAATTAGTGGCGTTTTGGCGCATTTTTGGCCGCTATCACGGGTCGCACTTTAACGATAGTTTAACGTTTTTCTCAAAAAAAAATTTGAGAAAAAAAATTTGAGAAAAAAAAATGTTGAGAAAAAAAATTTTTGAGAAAAAAATGTTTTGAGAAAAAAAAATTGAGAAAAAAAAATTTGAGAGAAAAAAAATTTGAGAAAAAAAAAATTTGAGAAAAAAAAATTTTGAGGAAAAAAAAAATTAAGAAAAAAAAAATTGAGAAAAAAAAAATTGAGAAAAAAAAAATTTGAGGAAAAAAAAAATTTGAGAAAAAAAAATTTGAGAAAAAAAAATTTGAGAAAAAAAAATTTGAGAAAAAAAAAAAATTGAGAAAAAAAAAATTTTGAGAAAAAAAATTGAGAAAAAAAAATGTTGAGAAAAAAAAATGTTGAGAAAAAAAAAATGTTATGACACCAGCCGCGAGTCTGTACGACAAACGGTTCATGAGTTATAGAGGCACTTCCTGTTTGGTGAAGGGCACTTCCTGTTTGGCGGAGGAAGCGTCAATTAAGGTTAAGGACTCTTAATCAAGTCATATGATACCAGCCACAACTCTGTACGATAAACGGTTGATGAGTAACAGCCAAAAAAAGGAACAATCAAGTATGGACCAATCAGAAGAGGGGGCACTTCCTGTTTGGTGAAGGAAGCTTGACCCTTCGCCACGGGCACGCCGTTTTACGAAAACTCACGATTCGCACAACTTTTCATCGTTAAGGTGTCTTGAGTATGCCGAGCGAACTTGAAGTTGATCCGATTAACCCCCTAGGAGGAGTTCGTTAAAGTGCGACACGTGAAAATGGCCAAAAATACACCAAAACGCCACTAATTAGTCAAAATGGCTGACTTCCTGTTTGGTTTCGGACGTGGCGCCGATTGACTTTTTTGTGAGTCCGGACACGATACAGATGTGTACCGATTTTCGTACGTGTAGGTGAAACCGTATGGTGGGGCTTGAGGCACGAAGTTTTGTAGGGGGCGCTGTTGCGCCATTAGGCCACGCCCCCTTTTATTTTTTTTCTAAATACGTACATTTTCGCCACTTGTAATGTGCTTGCAAAGTTGCGCAACTTTTGGAGTACGTTTGGCGCCTCAAAAACGCGATTTACTTTCGGGAAAATAATAATAATAATAATTAAAGCTGCAAGCAGCAATGGACGGGCCCTCGGAGCTCTTCCCACGTCACAAGGCCAGCAGCCAATCAGAAACCAAACAGGAAGTCAGCCATTTCGACTAATTAGTGGCGTTTTGGCGCATTTTTGGCCGCTATCACGGGTCGCACTTTAACGATAGTTTAACGTTTTTCTCAAAAAAAAATTTTGAGAAAAAAAATTTGAGAAAAAAAAATGTTGAGAAAAAAAATTTTTGAGAAAAAAATGTTTTGAGAAAAAAAAATTGAGAAAAAAAAATTTGAGAAAAAAAAAATTTGAGAAAAAAAATTTGAGAAAAAAAAAAATTGAGAAAAAAAATTTTTGAGGAAAAAAAAAATTAAGAAAAAAAAAATTGAGAAAAAAAAAATTTGAGAAAAAAAAATTTGAGAAAAAAAAAATTGAGAAAAAAAAATTTGAGAAAAAAAAATTTGAGAAAAAAAAAATTTGAGAAAAAAAAAATTTTGAGAAAAAAAATGTTGAGAAAAAAAAATGTTATGACACCAGCCGCGAGTCTGTACGACAAACGGTTCATGAGTTATAGAGGCACTTCCTGTTTGGTGAAGGGCACTTCCTGTTTGGCGGAGGAAGCGTCAATTAAGGTTAAGGACTCTTAATCAAGTCATATGATACCAGCCACAACTCTGTACGATAAACGGTTGATGAGTAACAGCCAAAAAAAGGAACAATGAAGTATGGACCAATCAGAAGAGGGGGCACTTCCTGTTTGGTGAAGGAAGTTTGACGCTACGCCACGGGCACGCCGTTTTACGAAAACTCACGATTCGCACAACTTTTCATCGTTAAGGTGTCTTGAGTATGCCGAGCGAACTTGAAGTTGATCCGATTAACCCCCTAGGAGGAGTTCGTTAAAGTGCGACACATGAAAACGTCCAAAAATACACCAAAACGCCACTAATTAGTCAAAATGGCTGACTTCCTGTTTGGTTTCGGACGTGGCGCCGAGAGACTTTTTTGTGAGTCCGGACACAATACAGATGTGTACCGATTTTTGTACTTGTGGGTGAAACCGTCTAGTGGGGCTGTTGCGTTGAAATTTTGTAGGGGGCGCTGTTGCGCAATTAGGCCCCGCCCACTTTTTTTTTTTTTTAAATACGTAATTTTTCGCCACTTGTGATGTGCTTGCAAAGTTGCGCAACTTTTGGAGTACGTTTTGCGCCTCAAAAACGCGATTCTTTAGGGGGAAGAATAATAATAATTAAAGCTGCAAGCAGCAATGAACGGGCCCTCGGAGCTCTTCCCACGTCACAAGGCCAGCAGCCAATCAGAAACCAAACAGGAAGTCAGCCATTTCGACTAATTAGTGGCGTTTTGGCGCATTTTTGGCCGCTATCACGGGTCGCACTTTAACGATAGTTTAACGTTTTTCTCAAAAAAAAATTTGAGAAAAAAAATTTGAGAAAAAAAAATGTTGAGAAAAAAAATTTTTGAGAAAAAAATGTTTTGAGAAAAAAAAATTGAGAAAAAAAAATTTGAGAGAAAAAAAATTTGAGAAAAAAAAAAATTTGAGAAAAAAAAATTTTGAGGAAAAAAAAAATTAAGAAAAAAAAAATTGAGAAAAAAAAAATTTGAGGAAAAAAAAAATTTGAGAAAAAAAAATTTGAGAAAAAAAAATTTGAGAAAAAAAAATTTGAGAAAAAAAAAAAATTGAGAAAAAAAAAATTTTGAGAAAAAAAATTGAGAAAAAAAAATGTTGAGAAAAAAAAAATGTTATGACACCAGCCGCGAGTCTGTACGACAAACGGTTCATGAGTTATAGAGGCACTTCCTGTTTGGTGAAGGGCACTTCCTGTTTGGCGGAGGAAGCGTCAATTAAGGTTAAGGACTCTTAATCAAGTCATATGATACCAGCCACAACTCTGTACGATAAACGGTTGATGAGTAACAGCCAAAAAAAGGAACAATCAAGTATGGACCAATCAGAAGAGGGGGCACTTCCTGTTTGGTGAAGGAAGCTTGACCCTTCGCCACGGGCACGCCGTTTTACGAAAACTCACGATTCGCACAACTTTTCATCGTTAAGGTGTCTTGAGTATGCCGAGCGAACTTGAAGTTGATCCGATTAACCCCCTAGGAGGAGTTCGTTAAAGTGCGACACGTGAAAATGGCCAAAAATACACCAAAACGCCACTAATTAGTCAAAATGGCTGACTTCCTGTTTGGTTTCGGACGTGGCGCCGATTGACTTTTTTGTGAGTCCGGACACGATACAGATGTGTACCGATTTTCGTACGTGTAGGTGAAACCGTATGGTGGGGCTTGAGGCACGAAGTTTTGTAGGGGGCGCTGTTGCGCCATTAGGCCACGCCCCCTTTTATTTTTTTTCTAAATACGTACATTTTCGCCACTTGTAATGTGCTTGCAAAGTTGCGCAACTTTTGGAGTACGTTTGGCGCCTCAAAAACGCGATTTACTTTCGGGAAAATAATAATAATAATAATTAAAGCTGCAAGCAGCAATGACCGGGCCCTCGCAGCTCTACCCACGTCACAAGGCCAGCAGCCAATCAGAAACCAAACAGGAAGTCAGCCATTTCGACTAATTAGTGGCGTTTTGGCGCATTTTTGGCCGTTATCACGGGTTGCACTTTAACGATAGTTTAAAGTTTTTCTCAAAAAAAAATGTTTGAGAAAAAAAAATTGAGAAAAAAAAATTTGAGAAAAAAAAATTTGAGAAAAAAAAATTTGAGAAAAAAAAATTTTTGAGAAAAAAAAATTGTTTTGAGAAAAAAAAATGTATGACACCAGCCGCGAGTCTGTACGACAAACGGTTCATGAGTTATAGAGGCACTTCCTGTTTGGTGAAGAACACTTCCTGTTTGGCGAAGGAAGCGTCAATTAAGGTTAAGGACTCTTAATCGAGTCATATGATACCAGCCACAACTCTGTACGATAAACGGTTGATGAGTAACAGCCAAAAAAGGAACAATCAAGTTTCGGCCAATCAGAAGAGGGGGCGGGGCTTAGTTAAACCAGTTAAGGTGAAGGACACTTAGTCAAGTCATATGATACCAGCCACAACTCTGTACGATAAACGGTTGATGAGTAACAGCCAAAAAAAGGAACAATCAAGTATGGACCAATCAGAAGAGGGGGCACTTCCTGTTTGGTGAAGGAAGTTTGACACTTCGCCACGGGCACGCCGTTTTACGAAAACTCACGATTCGCACAACTTTTCATCGTTAAGGTGTCTTGAGTATGCCGACCGAACTTGAAGTTGATCCGATTAACCCCCTAGGAGGAGTTCGTTAAAGTGTGACGCGTGAAAACGGCCAAAAACACACCAAAACGCCACTAATTAGTCAAAATGGCTGACTTCCTGTTTGGTTTCGGACGTGGTGCCGAGAGACTTTTTTGTGAGTCCGGACACGATACAGATGTGTACCGATTTTCGTACGTGTAGGTGAAATCGTATGGTGGGGCTTGAGGCACAAAGTTTTGTAGGGGGCGCTGTTGCGCAATTAGCCACGCCCCCTTTTTTTTTTTTTTGAATTACGTAAATTTTCGCCACGTGTAATGTGCTTGCAAAGTTCCGCAACTTTTGGAGTACGTTTTGCCCCTCAAAAATGCGATTCTTTATCGGGAAGAATAATAATAATTAAAGCTGCAAGCAGCAATGGACGGGCCCTCGGAGCTCTTCCCACGTCACAAGGCCAGCAGCCAATCAGAAACCAAACAGGAAGTCAGCCATTTCGACTAATTAGTGGCGTTTTGGCGCATTTTTGGCCGCTATCACGGGTCGCACTTTAACGATAGTTTAACGTTTTTCTCAAAAAAAATTTGAGAAAAAAAATTTGAGAAAAAAAAATTTGAGAAAAAAAATGTTGAGAAAAAATTTTTTGAGAAAAAAATGTTTTGAGAAAAAAAAATTGAGAAAAAAAAATTTGAGAAAAAAAAAATTTGAGAAAAAAAATTTGAGAAAAAAAAAATTTGAGAAAAAAAAATTTTGAGGAAAAAAAAAATTAAGAAAAAAAAAATTGAGAAAAAAAAAATTTGAGAAAAAAAAATTTGAGAAAAAAAAATTTGAGAAAAAAAAATTTGAGAAAAAAAAAATTTGAGAAAAAAAAAAATTTGAGAAAAAAAATTGAGAAAAAAAATGTTGAGAAAAAAAAAATGTTATGACACCAGCCGCGAGTCTGTACGACAAACGGTTCATGAGTTATAGAGGCACTTCCTGTTTGGTGAAGGGCACTTCCTGTTTGGCGGAGGAAGCGTCAATTAAGGTTAAGGACTCTTAATCAAGTCATATGATACCAGCCACAACTCTGTACGATAAACGGTTGATGAGTAACAGCCAAAAAAAGGAACAATGAAGTATGGACCAATCAGAAGAGGGGGCACTTCCTGTTTGGTGAAGGAAGTTTGACGCTACGCCACGGGCACGCCGTTTTACGAAAACTCACGATTCGCACAACTTTTCATCGTTAAGGTGTCTTGAGTATGCCGAGCGAACTTGAAGTTGATCCGATTAACCCCCTAGGAGGAGTTCGTTAAAGTGCGACACATGAAAACGTCCAAAAATACACCAAAACGCCACTAATTAGTCAAAATGGCTGACTTCCTGTTTGGTTTCGGACGTGGCGCCGAGAGACTTTTTTGTGAGTCCGGACACAATACAGATGTGTACCGATTTTTGTACTTGTGGGTGAAACCGTCTAGTGGGGCTGTTGCGTTGAAATTTTGTAGGGGGCGCTGTTGCGCAATTAGGCCCCGCCCACTTTTTTTTTTTTTCAAATATCTAATTTTTCGCCACTTGTGATGTGCTTGCAAAGTTGCGCAACTTTTGGAGTACGTTTTGCGCCTCAAAAACGCGATTCTTTAGGGGGAAGAATAATAATAATCTTTGCAATTACAATAGGGTCCTCACACTGTGTGTGCTCGGGCCCTAATTAAAGCTGCAAGCAGCAATGGACGGGCCCTCGGAGCTCTTCCCACGTCACAAGGCCAGCAGCCAATCAGAAACCAAACAGGAAGTCAGCCATTTCGACTAATTAGTGGCGTTTTGGCGCATTTTTGGCCGCTATCACGGGTCGCACTTTAACGATAGTTTAACGTTTTTCTCAAAAAAAAATTTTGAGAAAAAAAATTTGAGAAAAAAAAATGTTGAGAAAAAAAATTTTTGAGAAAAAAATGTTTTGAGAAAAAAAAATTGAGAAAAAAAAAATTGAGAAAAAAAAAATTTGAGAAAAAAAATTTGAGAAAAAAAAAAAATTGAGAAAAAAAATTTTTGAGGAAAAAAAAAATTAAGAAAAAAAAAATTGAGAAAAAAAAAATTTGAGAAAAAAAAATTTGAGAAAAAAAAAATTGAGAAAAAAAAATTTGAGAAAAAAAAATTTGAGAAAAAAAAAATTTGAGAAAAAAATAATTTTGAGAAAAAAAATGTTGAGAAAAAAAAATGTTATGACACCAGCCGCGAGTCTGTACGACAAACGGTTCATGAGTTATAGAGGCACTTCCTGTTTGGTGAAGGGCACTTCCTGTTTGGCGGAGGAAGCGTCAATTAAGGTTAAGGACTCTTAATCAAGTCATATGATACCAGCCACAACTCTGTACGATAAACGGTTGATGAGTAACAGCCAAAAAAAGGAACAATGAAGTATGGACCAATCAGAAGAGGGGGCACTTCCTGTTTGGTGAAGGAAGTTTGACGCTACGCCACGGGCACGCCGTTTTACGAAAACTCACGATTCGCACAACTTTTCATCGTTAAGGTGTCTTGAGTATGCCGAGCGAACTTGAAGTTGATCCGATTAACCCCCTAGGAGGAGTTCGTTAAAGTGCGACACATGAAAACGTCCAAAAATACACCAAAACGCCACTAATTAGACAAAATGGCTGACTTCCTGTTTGGTTTCGGACGTGGCGCCGAGAGACTTTTTTGTGAGTCCGGACACAATACAGATGTGTACCGATTTTTGTACTTGTGGGTGAAACCGTCTAGTGGGGCTGTTGCGTTGAAATTTTGTAGGGGGCGCTGTTGCGCAATTAGGCCCCGCCCACTTTTTTTTTTTTTTAAATACGTAATTTTTCGCCACTTGTGATGTGCTTGCAAAGTTGCGCAACTTTTGGAGTACGTTTTGCGCCTCAAAAACGCGATTCTTTAGGGGGAAGAATAATAATAATTAAAGCTGCAAGCAGCAATGACCGGGCCCTCGGAGATCTACCCACGTCACAAGGGGTAGCAGCCAATTAGCATTAGAATTTAAGAATCAGCATTAGCATTTGTTAGCATTAGCATGTGTTAGCATTAGCATTAGCATTTGTTAACATTAGCATGTGTTAGCATTAGCATTTGTTAGCATTAGCATTAGCATGTGTTAGCATTAGCATTAGCATGTGTTAGCATTAGCATTTGTTAACATTAGCATTAGCATGTGTTAGCATTTGTCAGTATTAGCATGTGTTAGCATTAGCATGTTAGCATTAGCATGTGTTAGCATTAGCATGTGTTAGCATTAGCATAAGCATTTGTTAGCATTAGCGTTAGCATGTGTTAGCATTAGCATTAGCATTTGTTAGCATTAGCATGTTAGCATTAGTTAGCATTAGCATTTGTTGTGCGAATCGTGTTGTGCGAGAAAAAAAAAATTTGAGAAAAAAAAAATTTGAGAAAAAAATTTTTGAGAAAAAAAATTTGAGAAAAAAAATTTTGAGAAAAAAAATTTGAGAAAAAAAAATTTGAGAAAAAAAAATTTTGAGAAAAAAAAATTTGAGAAAAAAAAAATTTGAGAAAAAAAAAATTTGAGAAAAAAAAATTTGAGAAAAAAAAATTTTGAGAAAAAAAAAATTGAGAAAAAAAATTGAGAAAAAAAATTGAGAAAAAAAATTTGAGAAAAAAAAATTTCATATGATACCAGCCACAACTCTGTACGATAAACGGTTGATGAGTAACAGCCAAAAAAAGGAACAATTAAGTATGGACCAATCAGAAGAGGGGGCACTTCCTGTTTGGCGAAGGAAGTTTGACGCTTCGCCACGGGCACGCCGTTTTACGAAAACTCACGATTCGCACAACTTTTCATCGTTAAGGTGTCTTGAGTATGCCGAGCGAACTTGAAGTTGATCCGATTAACCCCCTAGGAGGAGTTCGTTAAAGTGCGACACGTGAAAACGTCCAAAAATACACCAAAACGCCACTAATTAGTCAAAATGGCTGACTTCCTGTTTGGTTTCGGACGTGGCGCCGAGAGACTTTTTTGTGAGTCCGGACACAATACAGATGTGTACCGATTTTCGTACTTGTGGGTGAAACCGTATAGTGGGGCTGTTGCGTTGAAATATTGTAGGGGGCGCTGTTGCGCAATTAGGCCACGCCCCCTTTAATTTTTTTTTAATTACGTAAATTTTCGCCACTTGTAATGTGCTTGCAAAGTTGCGCAACTTTTGGAGTACGTTTTGCCCCTCAAAAATGCGATTCTTTATCGGGAAGAATAATAATAATAATCTTTGCAAATACAATAGGGTCCTCACACTGTGTGTGCTCGGGCCCTAATAATCTTTGCAATTACAATAGGGTCCTCACACTGTGTGTGCTCGGGCCCTAATTAAAGCTGCAAGCAGCAATGACCGGGCCCTCGCAGCTCTACCCACGTCACAAGGCCAGCAGCCAATCAGAAACCAAACAGGAAGTCAGCCATTTCGACTAATTAGTGGCGTTAAAAAAATTTGAGAAAAAAAAATTTTTTGAGAAAAAAAAAATTTGAGAAAAAAAATTTTTTTAGAAAAAAAAAATTTTGAGAAAAAAAAAAAAAGAAAATTGAGAAATAAAAATTGAGAAAATTTTTTTTTGAGAAAAACATTTTTTTTGAGAAAAATATTTTTTTTGAGAAAAACATTTTTTTTGAGAAAAAATAATTGTTTTGAGAAAAACAATTTTTTTGAGAAAAAAAAATTTTTTGAGAAAAAAAAAATTTTGAGAAAAAAAAGAATTGAGAAAAAAAAATTGAGAAAAAAAAATTTGAGAAAAAAAAATTTGAGAAAAAAAAAATTGAGAAAAAAAAATTGAGAAAAAAAAATTTTGAGAAAAAAAAATTTATGAGAAAAAAAAAATTTGAGAAAAAAAAAATTTGAGAAAAAAAAAATTTTGAGAAAAAAAAAATTATGACACCAGCCGCGAGTCTTTACGACAAACGGTTCATGAGTTATAGAGGCACTTCCTGTTTGGTGAAGGGCACTTCCTGTTTGGCGAAGGAAGCGTCAATTAAGGTTAAGGACTCTTAATCAAGTCATATGATACCAGCCACAACTCTGTACGATAAACGGTTGATGAGTAACAGCCAAAAAAGGAACAATCAAGTATGGACCAATCAGAAGAGGGGGCACTTCCTGTTTGGTGAAGGAAGTTTGACCCTTCGCCACGGGCACGCCGTTTTACGAAAACTCACGATTCGCACAACTTTTCATCGTTAAGGTGTCTTGAGTATGCCGAGCGAACTTGAAGTTCATCCGATTAACCACCTAGGAGGAGTTCGTTAAAGTGCGACCCGTGAAAACGGCCAAAAATACACCAAAACGCCACTAATTAGTCAAAATGGCTGACTTCCTGTTTGGTTTCGGACGTGGCGCCGAGAGACTTTTTTGTGAGTCCGGACACGATACAGATGTGTACCGATTTTCGTACGTGTAGGTGAAACCGTCTAGTGGGGCTGTTGCGTTGAAATTTTGTAGGGGGTGCTGTTGCGCCATTAGGCCCCGCCCACTTTTTTTTTTTTTTAAATACGTAATTTTTCGCCACTTGTGATGTGCTTGCAAAGTTGCGCAACTTTTGGAGTACGTTTTGCGCCTCAAAAACGCGATTCTTTAGGGGGAAGAATAATAATAATAATAATAATAATAATCTTTGCAATTACAATAGGGTCCTCACACACTGTGTGTGCTCGGGCCCTAATTAAAGCTGCAAGCAGCAATGGACGGGCCCTCGGAGCTCTTCCCACGTCACAAGGCCAGCAGCCAATCAGAAACCAAACAGGAAGTCAGCCATTTCGACTAATTAGTGGCGTTTTGGCGCATTTTTGGCCGCTATCACGGGTCGCACTTTAACGATAGTTTAACGTTTTTCTCAAAAAAAAATTTGAGAAAAAAAATTTGAGAAAAAAAAATTTGAGAAAAAAAAATGTTGAGAAAAAAAAATTTTGAGAAAAAAATGTTTTGAGAAAAAAAAATTGAGAAAAAAAATTTGAGAAAAAAAAAATTTGAGAAAAAAAATTTGAGAAAAAAAAAATTTGAGAAAAAAAAATTTTGAGGAAAAAAAAAATTAAGAAAAAAAAATTGAGAAAAAAAAAATTTGAGAAAAAAAATTTGAGAAAAAAAAATTTGAGAAAAAAAAATTTTTGAGAAAAAAAATTGAGAAAAAAAATGTTGAGAAAAAAAAAATGTTATGACACCAGCCGCGAGTCTGTACGACAAACGGTTCATGAGTTATAGAGGCACTTCCTGTTTGGTGAAGGGCACTTCCTGTTTGGCGGAGGAAGCGTCAATTAAGGTTAAGGACTCTTAATCAAGTCATATGATACCAGCCACAACTCTGTACGATAAACGGTTGATGAGTAACAGCCAAAAAAAGGAACAATGAAGTATGGACCAATCAGAAGAGGGGGCACTTCCTGTTTGGTGAAGGAAGTTTGACGCTACGCCACGGGCACGCCGTTTTACGAAAACTCACGATTCGCACAACTTTTCATCGTTAAGGTGTCTTGAGTATGCCGAGCGAACTTGAAGTTGATCCGATTAACCCCCTAGGAGGAGTTCGTTAAAGTGCGACACATGAAAACGTCCAAAAATACACCAAAACGCCACTAATTAGTCAAAATGGCTGACTTCCTGTTTGGTTTCGGACGTGGCGCCGAGAGACTTTTTTGTGAGTCCGGACACAATACAGATGTGTACCGATTTTTGTACTTGTGGGTGAAACCGTCTAGTGGGGCTGTTGCGTTGAAATTTTGTAGGGGGCGCTGTTGCGCAATTAGGCCCCGCCCACTTTTTTTTTTTTTTAAATACGTAATTTTTCGCCACTTGTGATGTGCTTGCAAAGTTGCGCAACTTTTGGAGTACGTTTTGCGCCTCAAAAACGCGATTCTTTAGGGGGAAGAATAATAATAATTAAAGCTGCAAGCAGCAATGACCGGGCCCTCGCAGCTCTACCCACGTCACAAGACCAGCAGCCAATCAGAAACCAAACAGGAAGTCAGCCATTTCGACTAATTAGTGGCGTTTTGGCGCATTTTTGGCCGTTATCACGGGTCGCACTTTAACGATAGTTTAAAGTTTTTCTCAAAAAAAATGTTTTGAGAAAAAAAATGTTTTGAGAAAAAAAAAAATTTGAGAAAAAAAAATTGAGAAAAAAAAAATGCGAGAAAAAAAAATTGAGAAAAAAAAAATTTTGAGAAAAAAAAATTTGAGAAAAAAAAATTTTTTGAGAAAAAAAAATTTTGAGAAAAAAAAAATTTGAGAAAAAAAAATTTTTTCAGAAAAAAAAAATTAAAAAAAAAAAATTTGAGAAAAAAAAAATTTGAGAAAAAAAAATTTGAGAGAAAAAAAAAATGTGAGAAAAAAAAAATTTGAGAAAAAAAATTTTTGAGAAAAAAAATTTTTTGAGAAAAAAAAAATTGAGAAAAAAAAATTTGAGAAAAAAAAATGTTGAGAAAAAAAAATGTTGAGAAAAAAAAATTATGACACCAGCCGCGAGTCTGTACGATAAACGGTTGATGAGTAACAGCCAAAAAAGGAACAATCAAGTTTCGGCCAATCAGAAGAGGGGGCGGGGCTTAGTTAAACCAATTAAGGTGAAGGACAGTTAGTCAAGTCATATGATACCAGCCACAACTCTGTACGATAAACGGTTGATGAGTAACAGCCAAAAAAAGGAACAATCAAGTATGGACCAATCAGAAGAGGGGGCACTTCCTGTTTGGTGAAGGAAGTTTGACCCTTCGCCACGGGCACGCCGTTTTACGAAAACTCACGATTTTGATAACTTTTCATCGGTAAGGTGTCTTGAGTATGCCGAGCGAATGTGAAGTTGATCCGATTAACCCCCTAGGAGGAGTTTGTTAAAGTGCGACACGTGAAAACGGCCAAAAATACACCAAAACGCCACTAATTAGTCAAAATGGCTGACTTCCTGTTTGGTTTCGGACGTGGCGCCGAGAGACTTTTTTGTGAGTCCGGACACGATACAGATGTGTACCGATTTTCGTACTTGTGGGTGAAACCGTATAGTGGGGCTGTTGCGTTGAAATATTGTAGGGGCCGCTGTTGGGCCATTAGGCCACGCCCCCTTTTATTTTTTTTGAATTACGTAATTTTCTGCCACTTGTAATGTGCTTGCAAAGTTGCACAACTTTTGGAGTACGTTTGGCGCCTCAAAAACGCGATTTACTTTCGGGAAAATAATAATAATAATAATAATCTTTGCAAATACAATAGGGTCCTCACACTGTGTGTGCTCGGGCCCTAATTAAAGCTGCAAGCAGCAATGACCGGGCCCTCGCAGCTCTACCCACGTCACAAGACCAGCAGCCAATCAGAAACCAAACAGGAAGTCAGCCATTTCGACTAATTAGTGGCGTTTTGGCGCATTTTTGGCCGTTATCACGGGTCGCACTTTAACGATAGTTTAAAGTTTTTCTCAAAAAAAATGTTTTGAGAAAAAAAATGTTTTGAGAAAAAAAAAAATTTGAGAAAAAAAAATTGAGAAAAAAAAATGCGAGAAAAAAAAATTGAGAAAAAAAAAATTGAGAAAAAAAAATTTGAGAAAAAAAAATTTTTTGAGAAAAAAAAATTTTGAGAAAAAAAAAATTTGAGAAAAAAAATTTTTTTCAGAAAAAAAATTTTTAAAAAAAAAAATTTGAGAAAAAAAAAAATTGAGAAAAAAAAATTTGAGAGAAAAAAAAAAATGTGAGAAAAAAAAAATTTGAGAAAAAAAATTTTTGAGAAAAAAAATTTTTTGAGAAAAAAAAAATTGAGAAAAAAAAATTTGAGAAAAAAAAATGTTGAGAAAAAAAAATGTTGAGAAAAAAAAATTATGACACCAGCCGCGAGTCTGTACGATAAACGGTTGATGAGTAACAGCCAAAAAAGGAACAATCAAGTTTCGGCCAATCAGAAGAGGGGGCGGGGCTTAGTTAAACCAATTAAGGTGAAGGACAGTTAGTCAAGTCATATGATACCAGCCACAACTCTGTACGATAAACGGTTGATGAGTAACAGCCAAAAAAAGGAACAATCAAGTATGGACCAATCAGAAGAGGGGGCACTTCCTGTTTGGTGAAGGAAGTTTGACGCTACGCCACGGGCACGCCGTTTTACGAAAACTCACGATTCGCACAACTTTTCATCGTTAAGGTGTCTTGAGTATGCCGAGCGAACTTGAAGTTGATCCGATTAACCCCCTAGGAGGAGTTCGTTAAAGTGCGACACATGAAAACGTCCAAAAATACACCAAAACGCCACTAATTAGTCAAAATGGCTGACTTCCTGTTTGGTTTCGGACGTGGCGCCGAGAGACTTTTTTGTGAGTCCGGACACAATACAGATGTGTACCGATTTTTGTACTTGTGGGTGAAACCGTCTAGTGGGGCTGTTGCGTTGAAATTTTGTAGGGGGCGCTGTTGCGCAATTAGGCCCCGCCCACTTTTTTTTTTTTTTAAATACGTAATTTTTCGCCACTTGTGATGTGCTTGCAAAGTTGCGCAACTTTTGGAGTACGTTTTGCGCCTCAAAAACGCGATTCTTTAGGGGGAAGAATAATAATAATTAAAGCTGCAAGCAGCAATGACCGGGCCCTCGCAGCTCTACCCACGTCACAAGACCAGCAGCCAATCAGAAACCAAACAGGAAGTCAGCCATTTCGACTAATTAGTGGCGTTTTGGCGCATTTTTGGCCGTTATCACGGGTCGCACTTTAACGATAGTTTAAAGTTTTTCTCAAAAAAAATGTTTTGAGAAAAAAAATGTTTTGAGAAAAAAAAAAATTTGAGAAAAAAAAATTGAGAAAAAAAAAATGCGAGAAAAAAAAATTGAGAAAAAAAAAATTTTGAGAAAAAAAAATTTGAGAAAAAAAAATTTTTTGAGAAAAAAAAATTTTGAGAAAAAAAAAATTTGAGAAAAAAAAATTTTTTCAGAAAAAAAAAATTAAAAAAAAAAAATTTGAGAAAAAAAAAATTTGAGAAAAAAAAATTTGAGAGAAAAAAAAAATGTGAGAAAAAAAAAATTTGAGAAAAAAAATTTTTGAGAAAAAAAATTTTTTGAGAAAAAAAAAATTGAGAAAAAAAAATTTGAGAAAAAAAAATGTTGAGAAAAAAAAATGTTGAGAAAAAAAAATTATGACACCAGCCGCGAGTCTGTACGATAAACGGTTGATGAGTAACAGCCAAAAAAGGAACAATCAAGTTTCGGCCAATCAGAAGAGGGGGCGGGGCTTAGTTAAACCAATTAAGGTGAAGGACAGTTAGTCAAGTCATATGATACCAGCCACAACTCTGTACGATAAACGGTTGATGAGTAACAGCCAAAAAAAGGAACAATCAAGTATGGACCAATCAGAAGAGGGGGCACTTCCTGTTTGGTGAAGGAAGTTTGACCCTTCGCCACGGGCACGCCGTTTTACGAAAACTCACGATTTTGATAACTTTTCATCGGTAAGGTGTCTTGAGTATGCCGAGCGAATGTGAAGTTGATCCGATTAACCCCCTAGGAGGAGTTTGTTAAAGTGCGACACGTGAAAACGGCCAAAAATACACCAAAACGCCACTAATTAGTCAAAATGGCTGACTTCCTGTTTGGTTTCGGACGTGGCGCCGAGAGACTTTTTTGTGAGTCCGGACACGATACAGATGTGTACCGATTTTCGTACTTGTGGGTGAAACCGTATAGTGGGGCTGTTGCGTTGAAATATTGTAGGGGCCGCTGTTGGGCCATTAGGCCACGCCCCCTTTTATTTTTTTTGAATTACGTAATTTTCTGCCACTTGTAATGTGCTTGCAAAGTTGCACAACTTTTGGAGTACGTTTGGCGCCTCAAAAACGCGATTTACTTTCGGGAAAATAATAATAATAATAATAATCTTTGCAAATACAATAGGGTCCTCACACTGTGTGTGCTCGGGCCCTAATTAAAGCTGCAAGCAGCAATGACCGGGCCCTCGCAGCTCTACCCACGTCACAAGACCAGCAGCCAATCAGAAACCAAACAGGAAGTCAGCCATTTCGACTAATTAGTGGCGTTTTGGCGCATTTTTGGCCGTTATCACGGGTCGCACTTTAACGATAGTTTAAAGTTTTTCTCAAAAAAAATGTTTTGAGAAAAAAAATGTTTTGAGAAAAAAAAAAATTTGAGAAAAAAAAATTGAGAAAAAAAAATGCGAGAAAAAAAAATTGAGAAAAAAAAAATTGAGAAAAAAAAATTTGAGAAAAAAAAATTTTTTGAGAAAAAAAAATTTTGAGAAAAAAAAAATTTGAGAAAAAAAATTTTTTTCAGAAAAAAAATTTTTAAAAAAAAAAATTTGAGAAAAAAAAAAATTGAGAAAAAAAAATTTGAGAGAAAAAAAAAAATGTGAGAAAAAAAAAATTTGAGAAAAAAAATTTTTGAGAAAAAAAATTTTTTGAGAAAAAAAAAATTGAGAAAAAAAAATTTGAGAAAAAAAAATGTTGAGAAAAAAAAATGTTGAGAAAAAAAAATTATGACACCAGCCGCGAGTCTGTACGATAAACGGTTGATGAGTAACAGCCAAAAAAGGAACAATCAAGTTTCGGCCAATCAGAAGAGGGGGCGGGGCTTAGTTAAACCAATTAAGGTGAAGGACAGTTAGTCAAGTCATATGATACCAGCCACAACTCTGTACGATAAACGGTTGATGAGTAACAGCCAAAAAAAGGAACAATCAAGTATGGACCAATCAGAAGAGGGGGCACTTCCTGTTTGGTGAAGGAAGTTTGACCCTTCGCCACGGGCACGCCGTTTTACGAAAACTCACGATTTTGATAACTTTTCATCGGTAAGGTGTCTTGAGTATGCCGAGCGAATGTGAAGTTGATCCGATTAACCCCCTAGGAGGAGTTTGTTAAAGTGCGACACGTGAAAACGGCCAAAAATACACCAAAACGCCACTAATTAGTCAAAATGGCTGACTTCCTGTTTGGTTTCGGACGTGGCGCCGAGAGACTTTTTTGTGAGTCCGGACACGATACAGATGTGTACCGATTTTCGTACTTGTGGGTGAAACCGTATAGTGGGGCTGTTGCGTTGAAATATTGTAGGGGCCGCTGTTGGGCCATTAGGCCACGCCCCCTTTTATTTTTTTTGAATTACGTAATTTTCCGCCACTTGTAATGTGCTTGCAAAGTTGCACAACTTTTGGAGTACGTTTGGCGCCTCAAAAACGCGATTTACTTTCGGGAAAATAATAATAATAATTAAAGCTGCAAGCAGCAATGACCGGGCCCTCGGAGATCTACCCACGTCACAAGGGGTAGCAGCCAATTAGCATTAGAATTTAAGAATCAGCATTAGCATTTGTTATTATTAGCATGTGTTAGCATTAGCATTTGTTAACATTAGCATTAGCAGTTTTTAACATTTGTTATTATTAGCATGTGTTAGCATTTGTTAGCATTAGCATTTGTTAGCATTAGCATGTGTCAGTATTAGCATGTGTTAGCATTAGCATTAGCATGTTAGCATTAGCATTTGTTAGCATCAGCATGTGTTAGCATTAGCATTTGTTAGCATTAGCATGTGTTAACATTAGCATTAGCACGTTAGCATTAGTATTTGTTAGCATTAGCATTTGTTAACATTAGCATTAGCATTTGTTAGCATTAACATGTGTTAGCATTAGCGAGTTAGCATTAGCATTTGTTAGCATTAGCATGTGTTAGCATTAACATTTTTTAGCATTAGCATTAAATTAAAAAAAATTGAGAAAAAAAAATTGAGAAAAAAAAAATTTGCGAAAAAAAAATTTGCGAAAAAAAATTGAGAAAAAAAATCTGAGAAAAAAAATTTGAGAAAAAAAATTTGAGAAAAAAAAATTTGAGAAAAAAAAAAATTGAGAAAAAAAAAATTTAGAAAAAAATTTTGAGAAAAAAAAATTTTGAGAAAAAAAAATTTGAGAAAAAAAAAATTGAGAAAAAAAAATTTAAGAAAAAAAAAATTTGAGAAAAAAAAATTTGAGAAAAAAAAATTTGAGAAAAAAAATTTTGAGAAAAAAAAAAATTGAGAAAAAAAAATTTGAGAAAAAAAAATTGAGAAAAAAAAAATGCGAGAAAAAAAAATTGAGAAAAAAAAAATTTTGAGAAAAAAAAATTTGAGAAAAAAAAATTTTTTGAGAAAAAAAAATTTTGAGAAAAAAAAAATTTGAGAAAAAAAAATTTTTTCAGAAAAAAAAAATTAAAAAAAAAAAATTTGAGAAAAAAAAAATTTGAGAAAAAAAAATTTGAGAGAAAAAAAAAATGTGAGAAAAAAAAAATTTGAGAAAAAAAATTTTTGAGAAAAAAAATTTTTTGAGAAAAAAAAAATTGAGAAAAAAAAATTTGAGAAAAAAAAATGTTGAGAAAAAAAAATGTTGAGAAAAAAAAATTATGACACCAGCCGCGAGTCTGTACGATAAACGGTTGATGAGTAACAGCCAAAAAAGGAACAATCAAGTTTCGGCCAATCAGAAGAGGGGGCGGGGCTTAGTTAAACCAATTAAGGTGAAGGACAGTTAGTCAAGTCATATGATACCAGCCACAACTCTGTACGATAAACGGTTGATGAGTAACAGCCAAAAAAAGGAACAATCAAGTATGGACCAATCAGAAGAGGGGGCACTTCCTGTTTGGTGAAGGAAGTTTGACCCTTCGCCACGGGCACGCCGTTTTACGAAAACTCACGATTTTGATAACTTTTCATCGGTAAGGTGTCTTGAGTATGCCGAGCGAATGTGAAGTTGATCCGATTAACCCCCTAGGAGGAGTTTGTTAAAGTGCGACACGTGAAAACGGCCAAAAATACACCAAAACGCCACTAATTAGTCAAAATGGCTGACTTCCTGTTTGGTTTCGGACGTGGCGCCGAGAGACTTTTTTGTGAGTCCGGACACGATACAGATGTGTACCGATTTTCGTACTTGTGGGTGAAACCGTATAGTGGGGCTGTTGCGTTGAAATATTGTAGGGGCCGCTGTTGGGCCATTAGGCCACGCCCCCTTTTATTTTTTTTGAATTACGTAATTTTCTGCCACTTGTAATGTGCTTGCAAAGTTGCACAACTTTTGGAGTACGTTTGGCGCCTCAAAAACGCGATTTACTTTCGGGAAAATAATAATAATAATAATAATCTTTGCAAATACAATAGGGTCCTCACACTGTGTGTGCTCGGGCCCTAATTAAAGCTGCAAGCAGCAATGACCGGGCCCTCGCAGCTCTACCCACGTCACAAGACCAGCAGCCAATCAGAAACCAAACAGGAAGTCAGCCATTTCGACTAATTAGTGGCGTTTTGGCGCATTTTTGGCCGTTATCACGGGTCGCACTTTAACGATAGTTTAAAGTTTTTCTCAAAAAAAATGTTTTGAGAAAAAAAATGTTTTGAGAAAAAAAAAAATTTGAGAAAAAAAAATTGAGAAAAAAAAATGCGAGAAAAAAAAATTGAGAAAAAAAAAATTGAGAAAAAAAAATTTGAGAAAAAAAAATTTTTTGAGAAAAAAAAATTTTGAGAAAAAAAAAATTTGAGAAAAAAAATTTTTTTCAGAAAAAAAATTTTTAAAAAAAAAAATTTGAGAAAAAAAAAAATTGAGAAAAAAAAATTTGAGAGAAAAAAAAAAATGTGAGAAAAAAAAAATTTGAGAAAAAAAATTTTTGAGAAAAAAAATTTTTTGAGAAAAAAAAAATTGAGAAAAAAAAATTTGAGAAAAAAAAATGTTGAGAAAAAAAAATGTTGAGAAAAAAAAATTATGACACCAGCCGCGAGTCTGTACGATAAACGGTTGATGAGTAACAGCCAAAAAAGGAACAATCAAGTTTCGGCCAATCAGAAGAGGGGGCGGGGCTTAGTTAAACCAATTAAGGTGAAGGACAGTTAGTCAAGTCATATGATACCAGCCACAACTCTGTACGATAAACGGTTGATGAGTAACAGCCAAAAAAAGGAACAATCAAGTATGGACCAATCAGAAGAGGGGGCACTTCCTGTTTGGTGAAGGAAGTTTGACGCTACGCCACGGGCACGCCGTTTTACGAAAACTCACGATTCGCACAACTTTTCATCGTTAAGGTGTCTTGAGTATGCCGAGCGAACTTGAAGTTGATCCGATTAACCCCCTAGGAGGAGTTCGTTAAAGTGCGACACATGAAAACGTCCAAAAATACACCAAAACGCCACTAATTAGTCAAAATGGCTGACTTCCTGTTTGGTTTCGGACGTGGCGCCGAGAGACTTTTTTGTGAGTCCGGACACAATACAGATGTGTACCGATTTTTGTACTTGTGGGTGAAACCGTCTAGTGGGGCTGTTGCGTTGAAATTTTGTAGGGGGCGCTGTTGCGCAATTAGGCCCCGCCCACTTTTTTTTTTTTTTAAATACGTAATTTTTCGCCACTTGTGATGTGCTTGCAAAGTTGCGCAACTTTTGGAGTACGTTTTGCGCCTCAAAAACGCGATTCTTTAGGGGGAAGAATAATAATAATTAAAGCTGCAAGCAGCAATGACCGGGCCCTCGCAGCTCTACCCACGTCACAAGACCAGCAGCCAATCAGAAACCAAACAGGAAGTCAGCCATTTCGACTAATTAGTGGCGTTTTGGCGCATTTTTGGCCGTTATCACGGGTCGCACTTTAACGATAGTTTAAAGTTTTTCTCAAAAAAAATGTTTTGAGAAAAAAAATGTTTTGAGAAAAAAAAAAATTTGAGAAAAAAAAATTGAGAAAAAAAAAATGCGAGAAAAAAAAATTGAGAAAAAAAAAATTTTGAGAAAAAAAAATTTGAGAAAAAAAAATTTTTTGAGAAAAAAAAATTTTGAGAAAAAAAAAATTTGAGAAAAAAAAATTTTTTCAGAAAAAAAAAATTAAAAAAAAAAAATTTGAGAAAAAAAAAATTTGAGAAAAAAAAATTTGAGAGAAAAAAAAAATGTGAGAAAAAAAAAATTTGAGAAAAAAAATTTTTGAGAAAAAAAATTTTTTGAGAAAAAAAAAATTGAGAAAAAAAAATTTGAGAAAAAAAAATGTTGAGAAAAAAAAATGTTGAGAAAAAAAAATTATGACACCAGCCGCGAGTCTGTACGATAAACGGTTGATGAGTAACAGCCAAAAAAGGAACAATCAAGTTTCGGCCAATCAGAAGAGGGGGCGGGGCTTAGTTAAACCAATTAAGGTGAAGGACAGTTAGTCAAGTCATATGATACCAGCCACAACTCTGTACGATAAACGGTTGATGAGTAACAGCCAAAAAAAGGAACAATCAAGTATGGACCAATCAGAAGAGGGGGCACTTCCTGTTTGGTGAAGGAAGTTTGACCCTTCGCCACGGGCACGCCGTTTTACGAAAACTCACGATTTTGATAACTTTTCATCGGTAAGGTGTCTTGAGTATGCCGAGCGAATGTGAAGTTGATCCGATTAACCCCCTAGGAGGAGTTTGTTAAAGTGCGACACGTGAAAACGGCCAAAAATACACCAAAACGCCACTAATTAGTCAAAATGGCTGACTTCCTGTTTGGTTTCGGACGTGGCGCCGAGAGACTTTTTTGTGAGTCCGGACACGATACAGATGTGTACCGATTTTCGTACTTGTGGGTGAAACCGTATAGTGGGGCTGTTGCGTTGAAATATTGTAGGGGCCGCTGTTGGGCCATTAGGCCACGCCCCCTTTTATTTTTTTTGAATTACGTAATTTTCTGCCACTTGTAATGTGCTTGCAAAGTTGCACAACTTTTGGAGTACGTTTGGCGCCTCAAAAACGCGATTTACTTTCGGGAAAATAATAATAATAATAATAATCTTTGCAAATACAATAGGGTCCTCACACTGTGTGTGCTCGGGCCCTAATTAAAGCTGCAAGCAGCAATGACCGGGCCCTCGCAGCTCTACCCACGTCACAAGACCAGCAGCCAATCAGAAACCAAACAGGAAGTCAGCCATTTCGACTAATTAGTGGCGTTTTGGCGCATTTTTGGCCGTTATCACGGGTCGCACTTTAACGATAGTTTAAAGTTTTTCTCAAAAAAAATGTTTTGAGAAAAAAAATGTTTTGAGAAAAAAAAAAATTTGAGAAAAAAAAATTGAGAAAAAAAAATGCGAGAAAAAAAAATTGAGAAAAAAAAAATTGAGAAAAAAAAATTTGAGAAAAAAAAATTTTTTGAGAAAAAAAAATTTTGAGAAAAAAAAAATTTGAGAAAAAAAATTTTTTTCAGAAAAAAAATTTTTAAAAAAAAAAATTTGAGAAAAAAAAAAATTGAGAAAAAAAAATTTGAGAGAAAAAAAAAAATGTGAGAAAAAAAAAATTTGAGAAAAAAAATTTTTGAGAAAAAAAATTTTTTGAGAAAAAAAAAATTGAGAAAAAAAAATTTGAGAAAAAAAAATGTTGAGAAAAAAAAATGTTGAGAAAAAAAAATTATGACACCAGCCGCGAGTCTGTACGATAAACGGTTGATGAGTAACAGCCAAAAAAGGAACAATCAAGTTTCGGCCAATCAGAAGAGGGGGCGGGGCTTAGTTAAACCAATTAAGGTGAAGGACAGTTAGTCAAGTCATATGATACCAGCCACAACTCTGTACGATAAACGGTTGATGAGTAACAGCCAAAAAAAGGAACAATCAAGTATGGACCAATCAGAAGAGGGGGCACTTCCTGTTTGGTGAAGGAAGTTTGACCCTTCGCCACGGGCACGCCGTTTTACGAAAACTCACGATTTTGATAACTTTTCATCGGTAAGGTGTCTTGAGTATGCCGAGCGAATGTGAAGTTGATCCGATTAACCCCCTAGGAGGAGTTTGTTAAAGTGCGACACGTGAAAACGGCCAAAAATACACCAAAACGCCACTAATTAGTCAAAATGGCTGACTTCCTGTTTGGTTTCGGACGTGGCGCCGAGAGACTTTTTTGTGAGTCCGGACACGATACAGATGTGTACCGATTTTCGTACTTGTGGGTGAAACCGTATAGTGGGGCTGTTGCGTTGAAATATTGTAGGGGCCGCTGTTGGGCCATTAGGCCACGCCCCCTTTTATTTTTTTTGAATTACGTAATTTTCCGCCACTTGTAATGTGCTTGCAAAGTTGCACAACTTTTGGAGTACGTTTGGCGCCTCAAAAACGCGATTTACTTTCGGGAAAATAATAATAATAATTAAAGCTGCAAGCAGCAATGACCGGGCCCTCGGAGATCTACCCACGTCACAAGGGGTAGCAGCCAATTAGCATTAGAATTTAAGAATCAGCATTAGCATTTGTTATTATTAGCATGTGTTAGCATTAGCATTTGTTAACATTAGCATTAGCAGTTTTTAACATTTGTTATTATTAGCATGTGTTAGCATTTGTTAGCATTAGCATTTGTTAGCATTAGCATGTGTCAGTATTAGCATGTGTTAGCATTAGCATTAGCATGTTAGCATTAGCATTTGTTAGCATCAGCATGTGTTAGCATTAGCATTTGTTAGCATTAGCATGTGTTAACATTAGCATTAGCACGTTAGCATTAGTATTTGTTAGCATTAGCATTTGTTAACATTAGCATTAGCATTTGTTAGCATTAACATGTGTTAGCATTAGCGAGTTAGCATTAGCATTTGTTAGCATTAGCATGTGTTAGCATTAACATTTTTTAGCATTAGCATTAAATTAAAAAAAATTGAGAAAAAAAAATTGAGAAAAAAAAAATTTGCGAAAAAAAAATTTGCGAAAAAAAATTGAGAAAAAAAATCTGAGAAAAAAAATTTGAGAAAAAAAATTTGAGAAAAAAAAATTTGAGAAAAAAAAAAATTGAGAAAAAAAAAATTTAGAAAAAAATTTTGAGAAAAAAAAATTTTGAGAAAAAAAAATTTGAGAAAAAAAAAATTGAGAAAAAAAAATTTAAGAAAAAAAAAATTTGAGAAAAAAAAATTTGAGAAAAAAAAATTTGAGAAAAAAAATTTTGAGAAAAAAAAAAATTGAGAAAAAAAAATTTGAGAAAAAAAAATTTTTGAAAAAAAAAAATTTGAGAAAAAAAAAATTTGAGAAAAAAAAATTTGAGAAAAAAAAAATTTGAGAAAAAAAAAATATTTGAAAAAAAAAAATTTGAGAAAAAAAAAATTTGAGAAAAAAAAAATTTTGAGAAAAAAAAATTGAGAAAAAAAAATTTGAGAAAAAAAAAATTTGAGAAAAAAAAAATTGAGAAAAAAAAAAATTTGAGAAAAAAAAAATGTTATGACACCAGCCGCGAGTCTGTACGACAAACGGTTCATGAGTTATAGAGGCACTTCCTGTTTGGTGAAGGGCACTTCCTGTTTGGCGAAGGAAGCGTCAATTAAGGTTAAGGACTCTTAATCAAGTCATATGATACCAGCCACAACTCTGTACGATAAACGGTTGATGAGTAACAGCCAAAAAAAGGAACAATCAAGTATGGACCAATCAGAAGAGGGGGCACTTCCTGTTTGGTGAAGGAAGTTTGACGCTACGCCACGGGCACGCCGTTTTACGAAAACTCACGATTCGCACAACTTTTCATCGTCAAGGTGTCTTGAGTATGCCGAGCGAACTTGAAGTTGATCCGATTAACCCCCTAGGAGGAGTTCGTTAAAGTGCGACACGTGAAAACGGCCAAAAATACACCAAAACGCCACTAATTAGTCAAAATGGCTGACTTCCTGTTTGGTTTCGGACGTGGCGCCGAGAGACTTTTTTGTGAGTCCGGACACAATACAGATGTGTACCGATTTTCGTACGTGTAGGTGAAACCGTATGGTGGGGCTTGAGGCACGAAGTTTTGTAGGGGGCGCTGTTGCGCCATTAGGCCACGCCCCCTTTTATTTTTTTTTCAATACGTACATTTTCGCCACTTGTGATGTGTGTGCAAAGTTGCGCAACTTTTTGAGTACGTTTTGCGCCTCAAAAACGCGATTTACTTTCGGGAAAATAATAATAATAATAATCTTTGCAAATACAATAGGGTCCTCTCACACTGTGTGTGCTCGGGCCCTAATAATTAAAGCTGCAAGCAGCAATGACCGGGCCCTCGCAGCTCTACCCACGTCACAAGGCCAGCAGCCAATCAGAAACCAAACAGGAAGTCAGCCATTTCGACTAATTAGTGGCGTTTTGGCGCATTTTTGGCCGTTATCACGGGTCGCACTTTAACGATAGTTTAAAGTTTTTCTCAAAAAAAAATGTTTGAGAAAAAAAAATTGAGAAAAAAAATTTTGAGAAAAAAAAAATTTGAGAAAAAAAAATTTGAGAAAAAAAAATTGAGAAAAAAAAATTTGAGAAAAAAAAATTTTGAGAAAAAAAAAATTTGAGAAAAAAAATTTTGAGAAAAAAAAATTTGAGAAAAAAAAATTTTGAGAAAAAAAAAATTTGAGAAAAAAAAATTTTTTTTGAGAAAAAAAAAATTTTTGAGAAAAAAAAATGTTTTGAGAAAAAAAAAATGTATGACACCAGCCGCGAGTCTGTACGACAAACGGTTCATGAGTTATAGAGGCACTTCCTGTTTGGTGAAGAACACTTCCTGTTTGGCGAAGGAAGCGTCAATTAAGGTTAAGGACTCTTAATCAAGTCATATGATACCAGCCACAACTCTGTACGATAAACGGTTGATGAGTAACAGCCAAAAAAGGAACAATCAAGTTTCGGCCAATCAGAAGAGGGGGCGGGGCTTAGTTAAACCAATTAAGGTGAAGGACACTTAGTCAAGTCATATGATACCAGCCACAACTCTGTACGATAAACGGTTGATGAGTAACAGCCAAAAAAAGGAACAATCAAGTATGGACCAATCAGAAGAGGGGGCACTTCCTGTTTGGTGAAGGAAGTTTGACACTTCGCCACGGGCACGCCGTTTTACGAAAACTCACGATTCGCACAACTTTTCATCGTTAAGGTGTCTTGAGTATGCCGACCGAACTTGAAGTTGATCCGATTAACCCCCTAGGAGGAGTTCGTTAAAGTGTGACGCGTGAAAACGGCCAAAAACACACCAAAACGCCACTAATTAGTCAAAATGGCTGACTTCCTGTTTGGTTTCGGACGTGGTGCCGAGAGACTTTTTTGTGAGTCCGGACACGATACAGATGTGTACCGATTTTCGTACGTGTAGGTGAAATCGTATGGTGGGGCTTGAGGCACAAAGTTTTGTAGGGGGCGCTGTTGCGCAATTAGCCACGCCCCCTTTTTTTTTTTTTTGAATTACGTAAATTTTCGCCACGTGTAATGTGCTTGCAAAGTTCCGCAACTTTTGGAGTACGTTTTGCCCCTCAAAAATGCGATTCTTTATCGGGAAGAATAATAATAATTAAAGCTGCAAGCAGCAATGGACGGGCCCTCGGAGCTCTTCCCACGTCACAAGGCCAGCAGCCAATCAGAAACCAAACAGGAAGTCAGCCATTTCGACTAATTAGTGGCGTTTTGGCGCATTTTTGGCCGCTATCACGGGTCGCACTTTAACGATAGTTTAACGTTTTTCTCTAAAAAAAATTTGAGAAAAAAAATTTGAGAAAAAAAAATTTGAGAAAAAAAAATGTTGAGAAAAAAAATGTTGAGAAAAAAAATGTTGAGAAAAATTTTTTTTGAGAAAAAAATGTTTTGAGAAAAAAAAATTGAGAAAAAAAAATTTGAGAAAAAAAAATTTGAGAAAAAAAAATTGAGAAAAAAAAAATTTGAGAAAAAAAAATTTTGAGGAAAAAAAAATTAAGAAAAAAAAAATTGAGAAAAAAAAATTTGAGAAAAAAAAAATTTGAGAAAAAAAAAATTTGAGGAAAAAAAAATTTGAGAAAAAAAAATGTTGAGAAAAAAAAATGTTATGACACCAGCCGCGAGTCTGTACGACAAACGGTTCATGAGTTATAGAGGCACTTCCTGTTTGGTGAAGGGCACTTCCTGTTTGGCGGAGGAAGCGTCAATTAAGGTTAAGGACTCTTAATCAAGTCATATGATACCAGCCACAACTCTGTACGATAAACGGTTGATGAGTAACAGCCAAAAAAAGGAACAATGAAGTATGGACCAATCAGAAGAGGGGGCACTTCCTGTTTGGTGAAGGAAGTTTGACGCTACGCCACGGGCACGCCGTTTTACGAAAACTCACGATTCGCACAACTTTTCATCGTTAAGGTGTCTTGAGTATGCCGAGCGAACTTGAAGTTGATCCGATTAACCCCCTAGGAGGAGTTCGTTAAAGTGCGACACATGAAAACGTCCAAAAATACACCAAAACGCCACTAATTAGTCAAAATGGCTGACTTCCTGTTTGGTTTCGGACGTGGCGCCGAGAGACTTTTTTGTGAGTCCGGACACAATACAGATGTGTACCGATTTTTGTACTTGTGGGTGAAACCGTCTAGTGGGGCTGTTGCGTTGAAATTTTGTAGGGGGCGCTGTTGCGCAATTAGGCCCCGCCCACTTTTTTTTTTTTTTAAATACGTAATTTTTCGCCACTTGTGATGTGCTTGCAAAGTTGCGCAACTTTTGGAGTACGTTTTGCGCCTCAAAAACGCGATTCTTTAGGGGGAAGAATAATAATAATAATAATCTTTGCAATTACAATAGGGTCCTCACACTGTGTGTGCTCGGGCCCTAATTAAAGCTGCAAGCAGCAATGACCGGGCCCTCGGAGATCTACCCACGTCACAAGGGGTAGCAGCCAATTAGCATTAGAATTTAAGAATCAGCATTAGCATTTGTTAGCATTAGCATGTGTTAGCATTAGCATTTGTTAACATTAGCATTAGCATTTGTTAGCATTAGCATGTGTTAGCATTAGCATTAGCTTGTTAGCATTAGCATGTGTTAGCATTAGCATTTGTTAGCATTAGCATGTGTTAGCATTAGCATTAGCATTTGTTAGCATTAGCATTAGCATGTTAGCATTAGCATTTGTTAGCATTAGCATTAGCATGTTAGCATTAGCATTTGTTAGCATTAACATGTGTTAGAATTAGCATGTTAGCATTAGCATTTGTTAGCATTAGCATGTGTTAGCATTAGCATTTGTTAGCATTAGCATTAAATTTAAAAAAAAATTGAGAGAAAAAAAATTTGAGAAAAAAAAATTTGAAGAAAAAAAAAATTGAGAAAAAAAAATTTGAGAAAAAAAAATTGAGAAAAAAAAATTTTTGAGAAAAAAAATTTGAGAAAAAAAAATTTGAGAAAAAAAAATTTGAGAAAAAAAAATTTGAGAAAAAAAAATTTGAGAAAAAAAATTTTGAGAAAAAAAAAATTTTGAGAAAAAAAATTTGAGAAAAAAAATTTGAGAAAAAAAAATTTGAGAAAAAAAAAATTAGAGAAAAAAAATTTGAGAAAAAAAATTTTGAGAAAAAAAAAATTTAGAAAAAAAAATTGAGAAAAAAAAAATGTTATGACACCAGCCGCGAGTCTGTACGACAAACGGTTCATGAGTTATAGAGGCACTTCCTGTTTGGTGAAGGGCACTTCCTGTTTGGCGAAGGAAGCGTCAATTAAGGTTAAGGACTCTTAATCAAGTCATATGATACCAGCCACAACTCTGTACGATAAACGGTTGATGAGTAACAGCCAAAAAAAGGAACAATCAAGTATGGACCAATCAGAAGAGGGGGCACTTCCTGTTTGGTGAAGGAAGTTTGACCCTTCGCCACGGGCACGCCGTTTTACGAAAACTCACGATTCGCACAACTTTTCATCGTTAAGGTGTCTTGAGTATGCCGAGCGAACTTGAAGTTGATCCGATTAATCCCCTAGGAGGAGTTCGTTAAAGTGCGACACGTGAAAACGGCCAAAAATACACCAAAACGCCACTAATTAGTCAAAATGGCTGACTTCCTGTTTGGTTTCGGACGTGGCGCCGAGAGACTTTTTTGTGAGTCCGGACACGATACAGATGTGTACCGATTTTCGTACGTGTTGGTGAAACCGTATGGTGGGGCTTGAGGCACGAAGTTTTGTAGGGGGCGCTGTTGCGCCATTAGGCCACGCCCCCTTTTATTTTTTTTTAATTACGTAAATTTTCGCCACTTGTGATGTGTGTGCAAAGTTGCGCAACTTTTTGAGTACGTTTTGCGCCTCAAAAACGCGATTTACTTTCGGGAAAATA